>NW_009258756.1:190855-213871 GCF_000687185.1 Egretta garzetta
GCCCCGTTTGCTCATCGTGTTCACCCCGCTCCGGGTCGCTCGCGCTCCCTGGGGGCTGCTTTTATACGTCAGGAGGGTCAGGTCACCGTCACCCCTGACTCCGCCCCCGCTGAGTCAGAGCTGCCCGCTCGTCAGGAGCCCGCTCTTTCCCACCCTGGGAGGGGGTTGGGGTCCCCTCTCTCTCCCTGTGCTTTTTCGCCTTCTGCCTCCATGGTTTTTGCCGCGGTGTTGCCGCTTCAGAAAGGGTCCCTCGGCGCGATCCTCTGCTCCAGAACCCTTCGCCTCAGTGCCCATTCCCTTGAAGAACTCAGGGAGTACGCGCTTCTTTATGCTGATCACCTCTTACTTTAAGTGACCTCTCCTTTGAGCCACCACACCACAAAGACAGTCTTGCTGGGGAGGAAAAACACTGCAGTCCCTCAGCGCCGTGTTAGCCTGGCCAGAGGGATCATTCCCAGAGGATATGAGGTACCATCTCCCTGCACCCAGCACTTCCAGCCCTGGCGGCAGTGGGAAAGGCCAGGTGGAAAGCCTAGCTTTCTAAATGGAAGTTTTCCTGCATTCTCCAATGGTCTGGAAGAAAGCTGCGATGGGTTTGGGGTTTCAGAGCAAAGCTAACACCCTTCATTGTAAAGTGCTTTCAGTGCTGGTGAGAAGCCCTGCTCTGACACCGCTGAAGACTGAACTATTCCATTTATACCACCACCACCACTAGGTACAGTGCACAGGCAGGATGCAGAGCAGGGCATCAGGGCAAGCTTCGGCACGCAGCCCTGCTGGGGCATCACAGGCACCTAGAGATGCCCTGCGGGCAAGCGGTCCCTCCAGCACCCCTGCCTGCAAGGGACTGAGCATCTAGAATCAAGAGCCCAGTGAGCTCTGCTTTCCCTGAAATCAGTGGGAGGGTTGGGTGCTCCAAAGCTTTCCTCTGAAAATCACTTTCTCCTGTCTCCCAGGGGTGCCATGGAAGCCTGTTCACCACTTTTCCCTCAGAGGCATTCGGATAATAATCATGTACAGAGTACAGTAACAGCTGTGTGATACAGAAAGCCCTATATCCTATTATATATAGTAATGGCTTTATTGCCTAGTTTACAAAAGTGTCCTTCCACAGTGAGCAGACTCTTCCCTGTCACACTCTGCTTTTTATATGCCAGCCACCATTGTGGTATCTGCACATCCCCTAAATACATGGAAGTTTATTAAAATTTGATCTTCGGTTAGCATCTCTTGAACCACTTCTTGCAAAGGTAGCCAGGGCTCATCTGGGACAGAAAAAACAGAAACGCTTTTTTCCCTCCCTTTTTTTTCAGTGAGGAGAGAAGAGAGGACAAAACCAGATGGATAATGGAAGACAGTGATGAGGAAAATTAAAGAAAAGACTGTATTAAAGATGACAAATGGAGTGTGACAGGAAGCAAGAAACATAATTGTATGTAAAACCCCAGTATCAGGCAGTGTTAAGGGTCTTTTGTAAAACACAGATTTACCCTAAGCTTCTCCTGAAGATAAATGAAGTTGGAGGTATGCAGGGATGGACCACAGGAGGAGCAGGAGGGGTAATACAGAGAGACTTGGTAATGCCTCCTCTCTTTTACCTTCTTCCCTCTGCATTTGACTTCCCTCCTCTGCTGCCCAGCCCAGCACCAAAGCCTTGCTCACATTCAGGAGCCACTAGAAAGTTATCCTAAAGGTTTTCCTTCCCTTTCAACCCCTGCCCCAACCACTGGTGCAATATTATGCAGCACAAGCCTGAGAATAATCCCATGATAAAGCGTTCAAAGCAGCAGGTTTGACAAATGGCCAGCATGAAAAGGGCTGGAGGTGAAGGGATGGTATCTCTGCTTTATCAGTGCCCCAGCACTCTGCTCAAACATACTCATTCCACAGACCCCAGCATTAAACATTTTAACTCAGGAACTCTGAAAGGTGTATTCTTGTTTTTAAAAAAGACTGTTTAATGCAAGTGAGGCTGGGCTGGGGGCTGGGAAGAGAGGAGGGAGGATGGGGGAGAAGGAGGGAAGAAGTAGAGAAAGACATTTAAAGCTGTGAGAAAACACTCTCCCTTATGGAGAAATTTTGATTTTGAAGTTTACTCTTCTATTAACATTTAAATTGAAAGGCGTTTCTTCCAAGCTCCACATAGGAAACCAGAAAATCTGCATTTAAATAGATACCATTTAAAAGTGGGGAAAAACATATATCAGCATTGAATGCTTCTCCATTTGTCTGAAAAGAACTTCTCTTATAGATGATTATTAATTTTTTTTTCTTTTTTCTTTGTGTGTGCTAAAAAGAGAAACTGGAAGTACATTAAAATTCTGCTTGGCACGAGAAGGAGGCGGGGGGATGGCTGCTTAATCACCCAAACCCCAGGTTTTGAGCTCGGATATTCTGCGGGAGGGCCTCTGGAGCCTGCAGGAGGCAGCCCAGCCTGCTGCCAGGGATGGGGCCAAGCAAGTCCTCTCCTGCCTGGTCCTGGAGCGTGGAGTGCCCATGCCCAAGGGGCTGCACACTCCCACTGGCAACACCCACCTCACTGGGGATGTCACCAGGGTCCCCAGTCCCAGTTGGAGAATCAGACTTTCTGCAGTTTTGTTAGACACCTCCGTGCCTTCAGGGCACCATCTATAAAACAGGGACATGCACCTCCCTGAAAATCACGTAAGCAGGGCTCTGATGTGTGGTGTTGAGCAGGGTGTCGCAGGAGGAGAGCTCACAACTGAGGAGTCAGTGGGGTTTGGGGAGGCTGCACTCAGAGGATTTGGAAAGAAGTCCTGGGGCAAGAGTTGATCCACGTTTCACATCATGCTCTCGTCGTGTGTGTCAGTGTCTGGGGCTCTGTACAGTCCAGCACAACCTCAGAAACCTCGCATGAGATTTGGATCTGGTGTTTTGCACAGTGCTACCTCCTCTCCTGCAGCTAAAAGAAGAAAGAGCAAGAGGAGCAAGAAGAGCCTCCCGAGTGGGGAAGAGCTGAAATCCCCAACGCACACACGAAGAGGTGGAAAGCCAGGAATGAATAAAGGCAATATCCCCACGTAACATGCATGTCCTCCCCACCTCCTTCCCTCAGCTGCCCATCCCTGCCTCCTCTCCGCCTGAAGTGACCAACCTGAGGCTCAGCCTTGCCAGGTGCCAGGGCCCCACATCCCACGTGTTGGCCATCGGCTTTTTTTCAGAGGGACAGCAGGAGCATGGTGGGGAGCAGTGACGTTCCTGCCTTGTGAGAGAGGGGCCTCTCACCAACGATGTCTGCTGCAGAATCCACATTTCTTGGTTTTTGTGGTGAGTGGTGAAATTAAATTTCACTTACCAGCAGCATTCAGGGAGCAACAAAAAGCCACCTGCACGTGGTGCTCACTCTAATTCCAGGGCACAATGGGTCTCGTCGCCACTGAAGAATCCCCAGGAAAATCCAATTATTAATATTCATTCCTTTTTTCTCCACCTCATTTTCAAGCTCATTCCTACAGAAAAGGTCAGACACATACTACCCCCAGCAGTACATTATCAGCCACCTCGAGGGCCTTTTCTGCCATGTCAAAAAGGGAATAATCGGGAGTGAAGGAGGGTTGGTGCCCCAGAGGCTCAGCTACGGACTCTGGTGGATTTCACCTTTAGGTCACTGGTCTGAATCTAGGTCAAGCTGGTGCTGGCTGTGAGCTACAGTCCAAAAACCAGGCAGTGGTTCCTGTGAAATAGCGGCTCCGTACAAACCCAAAGGACAAGTACCTACACCGTGCTTTGGCTCTTTTTAGACAGTAATAGCATGACACAGATTTAAATTTTTGGTAGGGTCTGGGCACTTCTCCTTCTCCTCCTGCCTCTCTAATGGATGGCTCCAGTGCTCCCAGCTGGACAATAGGTTCACTTTAAAAATCAAGGTGGAAAAGCCAAAGGAAAAAATGAGGAATGAGAAGGATGGTTCAGCAACCCAAGTGCTAGCAGAGAGTCTGTAAAGATGCAGATACTAGGCTCTGCTGTCTCACAGACTTGCATGGCAAGAGACGCAGGCTTTCTGTGCCTGCATTCTCATAGACTAGGATAATGTCATCTCGCCAGGTCATTTTGAGGATTAATACATTAAAGATTGTGAGCTAGGTTCTCTGCAGTGATGGTACCAGAAGCCCTAAAAATGCAGACAGAAACTTTGCAGTAGGATACGGGAATTTTATTCAGTGGTGATTTTGAATACAATCTGATTAAATCTGAAAAAGCACAGGGATGTAAATAAGCAAACCGATAGCTCTCATCTGTATACAGGCACCTGTAAACCTGGGGAGAGCAACTGAACATCATGACTATTTCGTGGGCCAAGCTGAAATCATGGAAACAAGACCGCCAATCTCCCTGTTTTCCACTGGGTTCCCATCAGACCCAATTTTTGCAGCATGATCCTGTCTCTAGCTACTGGGTCAGTAAAAACGAACATCTCCTGTCACCCAACGCCCAAACGAATTTGGCCAGTCTGCTCTCATTGCCTCTCCATCTCCCCCTCCCAGCTTGTCAGGATCTCGTAAAGAACAGCCTCATTTCTTCCTGGGGTATGTAGCTAATTTTTTTCCTATGCAGATGGCAACCTCTTTCTCAAAATATATGTGTGACAAGAAGAAATGTATAGTAGAAGAAGCAGGTGCCTGGAAAATGGATTCCCTCCCCCTCTCCAAAACCCAATCATTTCCCTGTTAATAAGCTTGCTGACTATAATGTGGCACTAACCTTTCACAATTGATGCCAGTGACATTTTGACAGTTCCACATATGGGCCTGCCGAAAGCAGAAGGAATATAAATTTGCAATTTGGTAAAAAGCTGGGTGAGCAGCCAAAGCAGCTTGGGGGAAGGAGGAGAAAACCACCAACCAGCCAAACAAAAGCCCACTGCACAGATGTTACACACAGCAAAAAGGAAAAGCACATCCACAGCTGGATGTACCCCAGCAAATATGTGCTTGGAAAAAAAGCCTTAGGCACCCATTAAGCCCAGTCTAGCCTGAGATGCCTCCTAACAGATTCTCCTCACGTGGCAAATTTAGGGAAAGTCTTTCCTAGCAGAAGGGAAATAGGACACGGCATTCAATCTGTGCAAACTATCTGGTTAACATCAGATGTCACAGGACTTGGCAGTTGCTCTAACAAGGAATCTTCAATATTTCCACCAATGTGATCAGCTGTAGGGAAAAACTATTTTCTAACAGTGTTTCGTGGAGTGTCTTTGAATTTACTTTTCAAGGTAGCTCTGCACAAAACATCACTGACAGTTCACAGATTGGCTCAGCTACTCAGCGCATGTATCACACACCATACATCTTCCCCAAATTACATCTGTATTGAATCCCATAATATTTGGCTAAAAACTAACTTCCAGAAAGACGTCCAGTCATCATGTGACAAGATGAAGATGAGAAAAATGTTGCACTTGGCGGTTTGTTCAGGTGGTTAATTTACCCCACTGTTAGACAGACAATCCTGTTCTTTCATTTGGATACGTCTGGTTTCTGCTTCCAGGCGTGCTTATTGCTACATGGTGAGGTAAGTGGTGCTGTGATCACTCCCTTTCTTTCTGATCCCCATGTCAGCAACACTGAAATAACTTTTTTTTTTCCCAAAATCAGAGGACTGTGGCTTTTACCACAGTTTAGTGATGCCTTAGTGGAAAATGCAGAGGTGTAGTTGCTGTACACGTGTATGTAAATAGTCATGTGTAGTAATGGTATAGCTGTTGTACATGGCTAACCAGTGATGCAAAATTACTATTTAAATATAATGGTTTATTTGAATTTTCTTTATGATAATGTGGGTCCTCTGGGCAGACCAGGCAGGGCGGCAGCATAAGGGTCTAGATAAGCATACCCCAGCTTGCAACTGAGAGGCAATGGGGCATGCTCTGCCCATCTCCAGAAACACAGAGCCAAATGTAGAGCCCAAAAGAGCTCTAACAAACTCCAGAATGTTCCCTAAGTAAGGGTAGTGGGAGCCACTGGTCATCAGCTGCTGACAGAGGTGGGCCAACACTGAAAGCACAACTTCAGAAAGCTGGGTCTTTGCACAGGCTGGGATCAGTAAGCCTGATGAAAAAGTCAGATTTACTGAGACATTTTCCCTGAAGTGTTTTTGTGCTGAAGAAATAATAGTAGGGTAGCTGCTGGATCAGTGTATTAACCGTGCTCGTGGGGAGTGTGAAGACCTTTCTGAAGTAATGTCACTTGATAGGCAGGGGACTGTGGCCAAGGCTGGACCACGCGTAGGTGTTTCATGCGATTGCCGGATACAGATGACTGCTTCCAGCATGACATTTGTAAGGGATTATGCTTGATGGGATTGGGAGGATGATGGGGGTCAGAAGTGCAGGGTGCCCAGCAGTTGTGACAGAGAGCACGCTGGATTTCACCATGGCATGCTTGATCTGAAGTCATTCACCTGTCAGACTTCAGGTAACAGTGTGAAGTTGCTTCCAAAGCCAGTACACCATTCTTTGCTCTGAATGCTTCTGGCAGCACAGCCTTTCATCTAAAATCACTGGTAGGATCCAACTTGGCATGTGAGGCTACCCGGTCTCATCGAATAAAAAAAAAAAGTTGCACTTAGTCATTATTTGGCCACAGCTCTGCAAGCAGGTCGGTTTTCCACACACAGCACGGGACAGAGCGAGCCCCTGCCTTGTTCTAGCAGTGCTGGTGACACAGAATAGCCCACAGATGTTCATCCAAAGCTTTCTTCTCAAGTTAGCTCATTCCCAGTTTTGTAGAGGGCCTCCCTGCCCCAGCACCCGGTTCCCACCCCCCATAGGGTCTCATTTGCTTCTCTGACTTCCCGAGCTGCTAGCGAGCTGTGCTGTGATTCACACTTTTCCAGGAAAGACCTATCCTTGCACAGGCTCCCCTGATGGCAGCCACAGTGGCAGCACTGGTTAGGAGCAGATTTTTCTACAGCACGCGTTAGCACTCCTGCTGCTGGTAACATTACAAAAGCCTACGCCAAACTGGTGCAACCGTGGGAGATTTTTCTGAGGAATGACCACACGTTAGTGGAAGTTGAAGTTGTCTAGTTTCAACAGCCTCCACGCGCCAACTGACAGGGTAGGAGGATGAAAAATCTTGCAGCCGTATGTGGTCTCGTAGGACCTGTTACCTTTTTGTGGAACGCACCCCTCAATCTTTGCTTAAGGAAAACAGTGAGTGCTGCTAATGCAGCAGAGTCCTGCAGGCAGTGCTCTGTCTGTAGCTTCAGGGGCCGAAAGAGTGGTGCAAGGCCTTGAGATGTGGCTTTAGGTCTCTGAAGGGACTGATGCTTGCACAGTAAACAGGATAGAAGGGCCTCGATTCCTGAGGACACTGCTATATGTTCTACAAGAATATCTAAGATCACCTAAAACCAACAAACAGCTCCCTCAACACCACCCACAGGCCCTGGTGGCATTCCTTCATGCCACATATTTTTTCAACTGCCATCCCAAATGGTGGTTTATTGCCACTGTCATATACCCACCAACTCAGAAACTGAAGTCCCCATGCACAGGGTCTCTGAAGTCTGCAGGCAGCACAGTAACATGAGGACAAAGGGTGCTATCTGACTTTATCCTGCCTACCTCATCCATCAGGCAGGAGCAGGGCTGATGGTGTGTTTAGAGACATGCAAAAAGAGAGACGGGGAAAGAGGTGACAGTTACAAATGCTTTGCAACCTGAATGTGACATTAATATATGTATGCAGGGTGTTCACAACATTAGGTATTTGTGCACAACCCTAATAAATACCATGTTTGACAGCAGTTTCACAAAACTGCTCAGTGTTCTAGGAGAACTTGCCACGTAACAGACTCTCCAGTTTTACTGAGAAAAAACAAATATCCCTGTACTTAGTCAGATCCTTGACTTAGTGGAAATCTAGAGAAACTCCAATGAGCTCCATATAAAGTTTCATTACTCACAAGCATATTGAAATGACCAGATAGCTAAGTGATCAAAAGCTGCTCCACAAAACACATACTTGACTTCTGTGCCCCAGAGAGAGTTTTAGGAAGCTTCCAAGTCTAGAAAAAAGTGATACAGGGTGCAAGTTGTTGTAACATCTCCACCCAAAGGACTCTTCTTTGTGGAAGGCACAGCTATCCTGTTTCTTTCACTGGGTGATGATCCGGTGGCTGCGCTCAGAATTCAGGAAATTCACCACAATATACGGCTCTTTTTATGTGTTTACCTTAAAGGCTGAGCCTGTGACACTGATGTAGATCAGAGATGTTTTTAACACAAGTTGGAAGCTGACTGCCAAACCACCTTGGCATTTTCCTCACGCTGCCCAGGTGTTGTGGTGCTGCATGCGGAGACATGCACATACATGCTGTAGGTGGCCCATTTTCCCTTGCATGGTACCAGAGGCCTTGAGGCCGCTCTTGTTGATGTGGGGTGCAGCCATGGCCCCATGGCCAAATTTTGGGGCCAAATTCTCCATTTGGCCAGATGTACCATCTCCTGCCCTTCACAACAAAAACTTCTTTAAGAACTAGAGGAAGACACGGTCCTATGTTAAATCTACATGATCAGCTCAGAAACAGGCCAGTTGGTGGTGGGGAGCAGGGAGATGCCCACTAGAGCTCACCCCCTGCCCTTGGGAGTTGCTTTCAACCAGGGTGACAGCCCCAGTCCCACGAGTGCTATGGCCTCACCACATCACAGCCAGGCCTAGGCCTGGTCAGAGACGCCCCAGATCTCAACCCAGACCCTGTCCCTGAGCCGGTTTCCCGGCTGGCCATCAGACTTGCCCGGCTGCTGCGGGCCTGCCTGGATGCTGTCCTCCCCTAGGGGCAGCCAGCCCCCGCGGCGCCCTGGCAGCAGAGCATCCCCAAAACAGTGCGACAAAGTGTCTGTGTAGTTATCTGCTCAGTTCTGGTTTTCTACTGGTTTTGAGATGTTACAGAGGAGGGAAATTTAAGTATCACTTTAAAAATGTATATGCTCCATAAGAAAACCCCAAAATGTCTCATATGGGCCATTTCCTTATAAAAGACCTCCTGACTTCTCATTTCAAACACCATTTTTTAAAATTGCACGGACATTAAAAAGAAAAAGGAGAAAAGATCTGAAAGGGTTAAGCAAGACAATCAAAGCATCTCAATTCAGCCAAAATTCTCTTGGCTGCTCCAAAAAAAAATTGTTGTTCATTTTGCTGAAAAATTTCTAAAAGCCACCTGCAGCCCTTCCACCATGCTGTTTTATTCACTTTGCCTTTCCAGCCAGAAAGCCCTTTATTTCAACAGCTCTGTCCATCAGTGCGACACCTGAGCAGTGGCAGAGGGCTAATAATATCACTGGCAAGAATGAGAAGGCTAAACTTGGAAGCCAAGCTTTGACAGGGGAGGAAAAACAGAATTAATTCTCAAATATTTTGTTCCTGAGATGACATATGGTTTCATTTTTGTGCCTACCCACGAGTGATTCAATCGATTTGGGATCTGAAATCCTTGTAGCGCGTTTTCTCACTTTTAAGCAGCTTTGCAGTTCGCCTGTATTGGCTGGTTTGCTCACTTCCTAATGGGTCTCTCCAGATCTGATACAGCGTTTGAAGCTGTGATGGGTACATATGTGAAGGAGGGGGAACAAATGGAGGGAAAGGCCCACTGCGCATTGCTAACAGTCGCACGTTGCCGAAAAGCTGTGGTTAGGAGATTCCTAATTCAGTTAACCTCTTTGATCTCATCATGCAGTATGAAATACCGAAAGGTAATGAAGAGATTGTAGGCAGGTCTGCCACATTTGCATATCAAAACACATGCCTCAGCCCAGTACAGAGCAGGAGGCAGATACAGTAAACACTCTTGTGATAGATGGAAAAAGTGTCTCTTGATTGGGAAAGAACAGCTTTCTTCCCAGTCGTGTAGTGCTCATGTATGTGCAATAAGAAAAAAAAATCCAGAAAACTTGCACTGTATGAGGAAGTGATGCCCACGGGGGCCAGGACTCACTTCTGCTGCACAACGCTAGGCTACAGGCATGGTTTATCTAATTTTTTCCTCCTAGTTGTTATCAGTGGAGCAGAAGGCAGACAGCTATGCCTCAGACAACAACGATATGCTCCTTAAAAGAGCCTATTCTGCCAAATGCTCAGCCCCCAAAGGATGGGATGCATTTCATCGGGGTCCAGGATCCTGTTCTCCTTTGTTTAACTGAGGCCTGTTCATCTAGAGAGCCAAGACGCATGTCCGATGCATGCAAATATCTGTATTTTAAGAAAATGTACCACCCTTCCCCTTACAGCTGCCAACCTGCTCTCGCCAGCTATGTCCCCACCTTTCCTCCTATCTGTCCCTCTATCCCCATCTCTGGTGCAAATCCCCTGCTTTTCTCTACCTGCTCTTCTCTACCTTGGAGTGCTCTTGGTTTTTCATCGTCTTTTGCTCCTCCTTTCTTAATGCACACCTCCCTTCCATTTCTAACTTTCCCCTATAATTTCCTCCCATCTCCTTTCTTTTGCTCTCTAGGTTGACACATCTTAACATCCTCCCAGTGACTTCTAAGACATCTGAAAAGCTGTAGTCAGGTATCAGATTCCTTATCAGGTCAAAAGAAAATATTAGGGAAGTCAGTGGCCAGATGCAATGATTACAGTTCAGTGTGGACAAGAGTGACATCAGTCCCTGTAGTGCCAGATGAGATTTAAATTGTTGGTAAAACGCAACATCATTGATTTTGCACTTTCTCCTTTTGTGCTATCTCTCCAGGGCTGAGGTAAGAGAGCTCGGGTGTCTTATCTCTACATTTCTTGCCTTCATATAGTTGCTTTCTCTTATGCATAAACTCAGCTATGAATATCCTGGACTTCTGCTGTTTGATATTGTCCTCTACTATTTTTACCCATAAGTTACTGACATTCTTAACTGTAACACCACGTGATGTTTTGCTTACCAATTTTCTTACTGTGCTTGTTTTAATTATTATTATTATTTTTAATCACACATAACGAGCTGTATAGGAAAGCCAAAGAGAATCCTACCTTCTGCTATTTCTAGTTGCTTGATGACTTGAAGTACCAGCTTTACATAACTCCTCCTAATTTAACCTTTTTTCGGATGGTTGCTGCGTTGCTGTGGTGTCACACACCCAAAGCACGCTACTGACCTTGGCTTTTCACCCTTGATCAATGTTTTCGTCTAGGGGCTCTATAAATGAGCCTACCACTACAGCGAGGGGTGCAGAGGATGCTCAGCCGAGTCTCAGTGTCTCTGTACTCCGGGCTCCATTCTCCCAGTGGCCGTGCCCCAGCCACGGGGCTGCCACCCCCAAGCTACGGTGGGTTTCTGGGTCCTGGCATACGCCTGCCAACCGAGACCTCTTCCTTCAGGGAAGGGACATCCCCAGTGCCACTGAATCCCTGCAGCCCATCGTCCCGCTGTGTTCAATAAGCCATAAGGCATAGCTCCACTGCTAATAACTAGGGGAAAAAAGGAGATAAACCATGCCTGTAGCCTAGCATTGTGCAGCAGAAGTGAGTCCTGGCCCCCGTGGGCATCACTTCCTGATACAGCGCAAGTTTTCTGGATTTTTTTTTTCTTATTGCACGTACACGAGCACTACACGACCGAGGAAACACGGCGACCGCTTGGGCTCCTTTATCTGCACCTCCAAATGACCTGAGTCTGGCACAGACCCCGATAACCACAGCAGCTAGACACAGCAATCATGAACAACTTAGCTTAATTACATCCTAATTTCTTTACGTAGAGCCTATGAGCAAGATTTCAATTATCTTTAACTATCTATAAGTTTAATGTGTCTGTATCATTCCATTAAGATTATTTGGGACAAGACAAAGATAAACATAGATGTTAACATTCTACAAAGTTTGAGATTTTAAATTAATTTTAACAAAAAATTAATTATCAAGTTATTTATAAAGGCTTATAAAATTAATTTGCTAGTCACAGAATGCACTTTCTGTACATTTGGGATAGGTTTGCTCTGTCTCTCAAACAAAACAGAGATCCTGAACCCTTTTTGATCTAATCTGGTCTTACCATGGAGTCATAATCAGCAATTCTTACTAAAAAGAGCTTTGGAGTTCTCAAATCAAAGACCCATCTAAGTGCAAAGTCCTATTAGGGTTTCCAGTGAACATTTTTATGAGCATGTGAAGAGCTAAATAAGGTTTAGCTCAGGCTGCAGCCTGTTTGACTGAATCAAAACTCTTCTCTTGAGTGACAGCTGGAAATGCACCAGACCCTTAAAGTGAAGCCCCTTTAAAGCCAAGCTCTGCTATGGCCCACTACAAAGTCACTGCATCCCCACAACAGGGTTTGAAGCTCTGCTGGCACATAATTAAGTAGGCATTTTCAAGCAAAGAATTCCATATGATAAATCTGAAAATGAATCTGTCTGTAGAAGAGGATGTGTCCTGAGTCGAGACTTTGGATTCACTTATGAAGCGGGCAGCTCAGCTTCAGGAAATGCCAGGTCAGGGTTTGCCAGACACTAAATCTGCCCTGTTTGCTGGCTATTTCTTAATTTTAAGCATGACTGCATAAGCAGCCAGCAGCCTCCCATGTGCTGTAGGACTATCCGCCGCTGTTCAGCCAGCAGCCAGGTTTCCTGGCTGCAGAGCTGTCACTTGGAGGGATGCTCAGAGCCTGGGGGTGGCATCTCATGTGTCCCACACAGGGACAGCCATTGCCCACATGTAAGGCAGAGTCTGACTGCACCCTCCTGCAATTACATTTACGGGGATGTTTCTCAAACTGTGGGCATGTTTGTTACTCCCTGCCATCTCCCCACAGGTGGTTTTGAAAATGCCTAAAGGATTTGCTCCAGAGGATGCTCCAGAGGAGGCAGAATTCTCTCTCTGGCACATGGCAAATGTACTCATACCTCTGGGGTTGGGGCGCTGGGAAGCCCCATCCCTGAATCTCCTTTGCCCCTCCAGACGGGCACCGTGACAGAGGGGAATGGCCAGGATCTCGGCGCAGAGGCCGGATGCTGCCTCCCGGCAGCCATGCTCGCTGCCAGCCCTGTAATTAGTGCCCTTAGCAGGTTGCTATGGAATTTTCCTCTCCCTGGAGAAGGTGTCAGGGCACTGCTCAGAGGAGACGGGGAAATTATGGAGGAGGAAGGGAAAAAGCAGATGACTGAAAGGAAAAAAACATTGCCCGTCGAAACTCCCCCCAGAGTGTTATCTCCCTGGCTAGAGCAGACCACACGCTTTAAAGTCAGGATTCATTGACTGTGTATTTTGTCTCCGGAGAAACGTTCGCCTTGGCATGACTAATACAGCAAGCAAACCCAGCACAGCAGAAATGTCACCGAAGTCCCTCCCACACAGGACCTGTGATTACCATGAGTGAGCACTCTTAACCTGCTTCATCTTTAATTGATAGCTAAAGAAAGCCAGGAAGGAGGAGAGAACTATGCTGAATTTGGGCATCTTCTTGACTCTCAGTAAAAACATGGCTTCTGAAAAGAAAAAAACCCACCAGGCAAGTTCAAGTCCTTTTGTACTACCCATTCCCAGCTTCCAAGTGCTGGAGAGGAACAGAGCAAATCCCTTGCAAGACCATAGCTCCCAATTCGGAGGAGAGTGCAAATAAGACTGAGGGAGAGATTTAGTTCCCAGCCCACACCAACTGCTGCACCAGTGGGGAGAAGCAGCTGGGGGGAGAAGCTGGGAACGAAAAGTCTTTAAATGGTTTTTGTTCCTCCGGAGTCGCAGGGGGTGAGAATCCATAGTCTAGGTAAATCTGGATGTAAAACGAGCAGGGACCCAGCTGGAATCAGTTTAGTGATATAAAGACACATAGTCTTAATTAAGGGAATTGTGATTTGCCAATGAAATCCCAGCAGGGCGTCTGTCTGCCTGATCAAAGACTCGACTTTCTGATGGAATCTTAAGTGCATGAGCCATGAAATTACTTTTTGAAAAGGGAACATGCGGCACAAAGAGGCAGAGCGAGAGGGGAGGAGGTGGAGGGGAGGAGGAAGGGAGGGAGGGACTGGGAGCGGAGTGGAGCTCCAAGTGATGCTACTGGGAGCCTCCATTCCCTCCCTCCCTCCAAAGCTAGAGAGGGGCAGGCTGGAGAAAAAATGATGCCAAACTGCCAGCAGAGTCAGCATCTAAAATCATTACCCAGCCCAGTGAATAAAGACACATTCCTAATTTGCTCTTCAAAATTATTTTTTAAAGTGCTTAACAGAATTTTGGGGGAAAGGGTTGGTTTTCTTCCTAAGGAAATTCCTTTTTCCCACCCCCATGCCCCTTCTTATTTGCCACAGACTAGACAAAGGCACCTGCTATTTATGCTCTGAGCCTGATTTCCTAACAACCCCAGAGATCAAAAAAAGCAAGACGTTCTCCAAAAATTTCTTTTTTTTTTTTACAGCAACACAACAGATTTCCCTCCATTTTGTTGAAACAGAATGAATCAATAAGAAATGCTTCAAGCTATCCTCTCCAAAAGATATCAAGCTTTTTAGTGTACACGGGAAGAGTTTTGGATCAAATCCCAAAATAGGCACATTCTGCACGATCTGGAATTATAATGCTGTGGGGCCCTAAAACACTGAAAGCTCTGTAAATCAAGACACAAAGTTGACAGAAGAGACACAACCACATGAGCATTCCCACAACCCTCAATAAACTTTCTAAATCCCATCTCCTCACGTAGCAGACTCAGCACAAAGCTACGCGGGATTAACCCAGGACAGCCCCAGCTCTGTTTCTGAAGGTCTGGTGAGGCTTCCAGAGGACATCAAGTTTCCAAACATCTTACACGGGTCTTCTCTCCTCTGACATTTAAATGTTTATTTTTTAAAAAGCGCTCCCTTTGTGAGACTAAAACCCAATGTAGTGATTACAGAAACTATTACAGCAGAAAAAGCCAACTGTCACCTTGCCATGCCATCTTCCTTAAAAGTGACGAGAGCAAGTGCTTCAAAGGAAGAAATAAAACACCCATAGGCACCTGCTGCGCAGGGCAGGACCCCATTCAATGGAGGAATAGTCCCAAGGAAACACACTGGGCTGTTTTACTGGTCAGGCAACAGCATGGACCTAATAAATCATAATTGGTGCACTGATGCCATGCCAGGATCTAAAGTAAAAGAGAAAATAAGCAATCAAGCCGTATGAATTTCTAGCTGTGTTCAAAATATCTGGAGGAAAGCAATGGACGTGTTAAAATAAAAATAATAAAATAAAGATTAAATCAGTGTGGGAAAACACTCCACTTTCAAGCATCTCCAGCAGTTTGTGTAGCAAAAAGCCTAAGGGTTTCTGACAAGTGGCTGCACAGCACTGCACACAGAGTGCAGCTCTGATCCTAGCCAGTGGCGTAAGGAACATGGTGCCTCCACCGCCCCCGGTTTGCTTGGTTCTTACTAATGTTGCTAGATCTAAAAGGAAAACAAATCTCAGCATCGTTCACTGAGTCAGCTTTAAAGCACTGCTTCGGGACTGTGTAGCTCTTGAGAAAAGCTGCAGGTTGAACAAATAAATAAGTGGGTCAGAGAACTCAAACATTGACCTTAATTACCCTATTTTGGCATGTGGGTGTCTCCCTTCATGCCCCATTCAGTGTCAGTCACCCAGTTCATCCAGTAAGGTATGGTTAGCTACGCAGCGGCTGCACACTGCCCAGCTCTTGAGCCTAGCGGAGGCTTCCCCAAATCAGAAGTGGGCCTCCTGGGCACTGGTGCTTTGCTTGCCATGGTGGAAGAACTCTTGAAACTTGCATTGGTGAAAGAAATATTTTCCTCACTGCTTTTGCCCCATGACATCTGCTGTCCCCAGGCCCCTCTCTGCACAGCTTCACTGCTGCGGGATGAAAGACCCTCCTTCACCACAGCTGTGGCCACCAGCTCCCTTTTGCTTACCCACCTTCTCACTTCTCTATCTTTTCAGATACCAGGGAAATGGTTTTTCTCTTTTGCCTCTTTTCTCTCTCCCCTGCCACTCACTACATGCTGGCTATTGCTGTACTCTGAAGTTTCGAAGAGCAAGTTTATATAAAAAAATACAGCTCGAAGTATAAAGGAAGGTGTTTTCCAGGCAACTATAAAAAAATTTGTGGGGATTTTTAAGGATGATTAACAGCCGTTTCACACACGTGGCTTCTTCAAAACACTTCCCTTCTCTCTATCAGAACAGGCTTCACAGCAAAGCAGCAATACACAAGCTCAGGTTTTCCAAGCAGGTTCTGTGCTGCATTTGAGGGCCTAATTAGAACCACAAAAATACACTATTAATTTGTGTATCTTGAGTCATGAACTGCTGGCTCTGCTGTTCACCCTTTACAGCGGTCGAGCATCAGACACACAGCTAGCGTGCATGTATATGTGTATATGGCAACTCCGCACATACAGCTACTAATGCTGAAATATGAGACTGCAGACGACGCAGTCTTTCAGAAGTTTCTTTGAAAGGTTTCCTTTGGGATATTCTTCTGTATTTCCCTGAAAAACCGAAGCGTCCAGAGTCTTGTAATGCCATGCAAGTGCCCTCCATCACTATAGGACCAGATCAGCAGAAGGATGGTTTTCTAGTTAAGGCAAGGAATGAATACTTGGGAGGGGTCAGCCCTGCTCCTGGACTTCAGCCCTCCACCCAGGAAAGTGCATTTCCCCCCTTCCCTCCATCCAGCCCTTCTTCTCTCCTTCCCATCCATCCCACAAGTATGAGGCTTATCTCCTTTTCAGATGCTACAGTTACACCAGACTAGAAAAAAAAACACCCCAGGAATGAAGTGCTCCTGCCCTTCACAGACCATGTTTTTCTGCTCTCCTGGCTATCTATTCCTGAGTGCTTCTGCTTTCTCAGAAGAACTCTATCAGTTCAGGCAGCAATTTCACCTCTAAAGAAAAGGGGCTGCTTGTAGAGAAGACGCGATCAGCAGTCGCTCCCTGCTCACAGCTTCTAGCTCTGCTGGAGTTTGTATCTCTTTTGCTCATCTGGGGGGACCTCCTCTACAGCAGATTCCCCCTCCCCTTCCTTATATAATGAAAAAGGCCTCACCCATCGCTCCCCCCTCCCTGCTTAAAATCAGTGCTCATTGTAGTTAGTCCCCAGTTCTCAAAGGGCATTAATTGCTTTGGGCTTCACCTCAGAGCTGTTGAATACTGATAATAACTGGTTTGCCTGGGCTTACGGCCTAAATAGCTGATAATTACAGCCCAAGAACAGCAAGAAGCATGTCGTCTTTCTGCCACAGCCGTCTGTCTATCTGGTTTGCTAGGCATCTGTCCACCTGTCTCTAGGCAATTGTTCCTATTTCTACTTGACTTTCTTCTCCTTCTCCATCTCTCCTCCCCCCCCGCTGCCCTTTAATATATTTTGCTTTTCAATCTCTCTTTTTTGTCTTTTCCAGAGCTCTGACATCTTTGATCTCTTGTCGACAGGGAACACAGCGTACTGGCTACACATTCAGAGATCCAAACATTTTATCACCCCCCAGAAGCAGCTCAAGATGTGACAGGTGAAACATCAGAAACTATTACAGAAAGCGAGAGGCTTTCCAGCCCCGCGGGGGAACCATCCGGTCTGCATTCCGCGCCTCACCTCCCGACTCTGCAGGAATCGGACAGCCGAGCTGCCACAGCACCCACCCAGAGAGACAAGTGGAAAGAGGTACAAACATGCAGGCAAGATGTGGAAGGTTTGGGGGGCTAAAAGGGGGGTGTCCTGCAAGGGAAACCAGTTGGATCCTCTTCTAGCTTCCTCTTTAGCTGTGACAAGATGCAGTCATCCCTGTGCATCCAAGACAAATGTGGCCCTGTCAGAGGCAGTTTTCATAAAACCTCATGGTGCTGTTGTGACCATCTGCTCCCCCACCCTTGCCAGGCTCCCGTGGACCATGAGGATCACCATACACTGACCAGGGAGCCAGGCACTGAAATAGAAGCACAACGTTATGAGCCAGAAGGGCAATGCGGCAATTTGGTCTCTGCTGTAGCCCACTGCACTGGAAACCCAGAAGGATAAAAAGAGCACAGGAGCCTATCAGGAAAGTGCGCCAAAACTCAGGGTTGACATGCTGGTTTGCAGACCATGGTATGAGGCCCACAAAAGAGCAGAAGCATGTGTAGTGGCACATACGAACAGTGCCTGAGACCCCTATAGCTCACAAGAATGCAGGTGAAGAAACTCATGAGAATAAAGGCACGCACAGGAATTGGTGGAGCCTCTGATGTCTCCGGAGTCTGCTGGGTACAGCTGAGAAAAGAAAGGGTTGCCTTGACACAACTCTGTCACAGTATCTGAAGAGTGACAGGCCACCTGGGACTGCCAGGACAGCGCCTGGGTGACAGAGTTAAGAATGACAAAATATAGGTGTCTGAAAACATACAACCCAGAGCTCCCCTACCAGGACTGCCACATGCTGAGGGCTTTTCTAGCAAAGGACCTTACAGACCTTTCCATCCCCTCCTGGTTGCCTGCATGGTGCAGACGAGCAGTGGGAAGGACCCTGGACACTGCTGCTGTCGGGGAAGAACTGCAATGTGTTTATGCGTTGTGACATACTTTGGTATTTTGGATGAGGAACTGGATGGATTTTTGAGGAGCTATGGGTGGAGATCTCTCTCCCTTCCATTATTAACTCCCTCTTCGCAGGCCAAGAGGCCAGAGCCTGTCCCTGCGAGACCTTGCTGTTCCGCACTGCCTCCTCTGCTGCCCTCCTGGACCCAGAGGCACACGGCAGTACTGCTTTTTGCTGAGGCAGTAGAAGGAAGACCCACCATGAGCCCTCCCAAATGGCAGGTGTCGAGCAGCTGCCTCAGCTCTGGGAGGATGGGCAGAGACCCATCCAGGTCACTCTGCACCAAGTCAGACTGAGCTATGCCCCAAAGGGTGGCACAGAGCAGGGTGCAAGGTTAGCACTGACCATACAGCAGAGGTGGTGTTGTGCCGGTGTTTCGTGACGGGGTACTGTGGGATATGGCGTACCTCTGGAAGCGCGATGCCACTGCAATGTCACCCTGTCAGCCTTCACTAGTGCAAACAGAAAGGCTCCAGGCTGGGAACCCACAGGCATGTCAAGGGAAGTGATATACTCACAGGGAGTCAGCCACCCACACGTGTTGCATATGTATTAGCCACCAAAGACCAGGAAAAATAAGTGTTCATGAAATGGGCAAATAGTGAAAGGAAAAACTAGCCCAAATCTTCCCAAAACTCTAAAAAAGTTGTCATTTAAATTCTCCGAGAAAGTTCAGCTCCTAACTCCCTGCCTGCCTTCACTTCTCCCTCTCATGCACGGCTTCTAAGCAGACAGCCACTGCATCCTGGAAGGACCAGCTCACCTCTGCCCTAAGAAATTATCTAGCCCAGCTCCTGTTCCTGCCAATTGTACAAAATGGTCTTCCTGCACCCTCCTCCTCCCTCTCTTTTCTTCCATAAAACTGATCTGACAAATAATTCTTTTGCTTCCTGACAAATAGCAGCATTTGCCTCCCGTGTGCATGCACCCTGCCAGATGGCAGGGTGAAACAACTATGAGCACAAGGAAGCTTTCTGGCTCTGTATGCACAGGAAACAAGCCAAAAGGAAAAGGAAAAACACTTACTTTCAGATTATGTGCCTCCTGACACAGGCTGATGAAAATCCAGGAGACCAACAGTTCACCCTCATCGCACTTGTCCCTCATTTAATTTTTTTACTGTGCTTTGATTTGCGGGAGTAGAGGACTGCCAATCAACACAGGCTGGAGGGGAAACAAAGGTAAAGGTCCAAGCTCTTCTGGATGCTGAACTAGAGCTAGAGCTCCATCTCTCTGCTGCTGTTTTCCAGCCCACGGCTGTTTTAAAAAATGGATGGGGGAAAAGAGAGCCCTTCCCACTCCGACTTGACCGGCCTTCTCTGTAAGTCATGCACCAATGTCCAGAGGTGGGATGGAGGCTGCGTTTGCCTGAATATTTGTTGCAATGTCATGGACAGTAAATCCTTATTCCCTCACATCACTCAGGATATCTGGGACATGAGAGATGTTTGACCACGTTCTCATCACAACACCGCGGTCCTTTGCTGCAGCTAAATGTGATGACATGGATTGTGTCTTCTAGGTCTTCTGGTGAAAACAGCTCCAGCAGAGCCTGGATCTTCATGCAGCCTGACCTTAAAGACTTTACCGCAGACTCAGACCTGGATCCACAGCTTGTGGGGGCAGGGATTTAAGATGTTGCTGCTCAGTGCCTATACAGCAACATCATCGGTGTGGCCTAAGGGTAGGCAGTTCAATGATACCCTCCAGTGTCCTGATTTAACCAGCTCTCAAGTCATCCTGCAGAAAATATTCCATATTTGAGACCTACTTTTAAAAATAAAGTTACGGTCTGCATGTGTGTTCAGATATGACTTTTCCCTGTTGTTACTGAAAGAAATTAATCTTGAAAGTCTCCTTCGGTTCACACTGTACCTAGGAGGACAAGGGCAGGTTGCTTGGGGAGTGCAGATCTCTCTATTCCTAGGCTACCTGAAGAAGAAAACAGCCTGGCATCTTAAAATTTCAAACGATTCAACCTTTAACAATAGTGAATGCAAAACAAAATGAGCCTGATGCCATTTTCTCCAGTGATATGCCAGGGCTTATTAGGAAGGGGTTATAAGCTGCTTTCCAGTGAACTTGTTCTCGGAGAGATAAGCTGACTAGTGGGAAATCAATCACTATGAATTTTGATAGCAGCGCCTGCTGAAGTAATTACTTCAAACATCAATAATTCTGCTCACCTGCCTGTGCAGTTTTCAGTCATGCTGAAGGTTAGATTAACGCCACGGAGCTCCTAGGGATTTTTGTTTTGTTTTTGTTTTCCCTATCCTTTTCCATCTAATTCCTCAAATACTTTTTTTTTAAAACACTGATGTAATTGAAATGTCACGTTGTCCATTCCTCTCTTTCTCTGTCTTCTCACCTGAGTCATCAGCATGGGTTTGCTCATATCAGTGAAACTGTCTCTGCGATTCTGTGCATGCAGAAGCCACTGCTGATCCTTCCTGTCAGACTTACCAAGCGTTGAATGCTCACGCCACGTCTCTCCTCAGCTGTTTATGCCTGTGTTTAAGTTAATACGCATTTAGAGACAAGGTCAAAACAACTTCAGTGCCAAACGCGCTTGGATTGAAGACCCTTGCAAGTAGCCCCTGAATGGCGTGATTTTAGTTCCCACGCAGGTAAGCATGTCGGTTCAGGTTTTGCCACACAGTACACACATGGGGTGCACAGACAATTCATAATTTAAAGCACATCTTACAAAAATTTTAAGGTGATACAACATCACCTCAAACATGTGTACACGCTTGCATATTCAGCAGATGGTAAATCAAAGAGGGTACTACTCCACAGAGAGGTCAAAAATTTCATCCAGTTACTAGACACCAGGATAAAATTGTAACATTGTCCAAAACATGCATCATTTTCTTTTTAAATATAATGTATGAACTGAGTTTTGGACTACTGTGCTTCACAGACTGCAACCTTCTCCGTTTGCCACATCTCCTAAGCTCCTGGATATCTCCTGCTGCCTTATGCTAAATATCCTCCACGTCTCCCACTGCTGCCCCTTTTATACCCAAATTTCATGCAGCCCCAGTAGTTCTGCTCTCTCTGCTGGAGCAGCAACATATTTATTACTATATTATTATTGTATTTCCGCTCCCAGCTATAGTAAATTCCATCCTGCTGTAACCCCTACCTCCATCTACCATTAGACAGCCTGGGATTCCCACAGACTTGGCAAATTTGATAGATTTGTTTATCAGCTCATCAGAACTGATGCATGCACGGACTTACTGCCTGATTGCAACTGAAAGCTGGCAGAGATGTGCCAGGGGGTACTTTTCTCACTTTCCTTATCTTTCTCCATCCTGTGTGGGGACCAAACAACGGTCCTACTCCATAGACTATTTATTTGCATGCAGGCTTCATTCCCATAAACAGCCCACTCCTCTCAAATTAGACATTTAAAAAATTTCTTTTAATGTCAGCTGTGAGGCCTATCTTATATAGATGTGCTTTGCTTATAACACTGATTGATTGAATACAGGTCATGGCTTTCAGCAGAGAAAGCCCTCTGCAGACCCAATTTCAGATCCAAAAAGTGTCCTGCTGACAATTGCCCACATAAATCCAAGCAAGGAAAGAATGAAGACTAAAAGCAAGTGCTTTCCCGTCTGAATGACAATTCACACTCCCGGCAAAGGATGACATCCATCACTCTAGCACCACTTAGCCGATCGCTGCAGCCACGGTGGGAAGGGGAGGGCAAGGCAAGGAAGAGAGGTTAATCCACCACAGATAACCAGGACTTTTTCATGAAGGCTCCTTACTCATCACTTAGCTGAAGGCTGATGTGCGAAAATAAAAACTGCACCTTTAGCTAAATTCTACTCCCATTATCTTAATACGGCTTTGCGGAAGTCAGGTAACTGAGGGCTGAATTTGGTCCATATTGCCTATATGGACAAACCAATATTTGATGACCTCCTGTGAGAATGTCCATTCGGTTTATTAACAGGAAAGTGCTCTTGGTTGATCTGGCACTATTTATCTCATTGTTATCAAACTCCTCTGAAATTAACTGTTGGGAGAAAGAGGGACATCTCTCCAAAGAGAAAACGAAGTGAAGAAGAGAGAGGCTTTTAGTGGCTGAGGAGAAGGGGATTTCAACACTACCCAGCCAGTGAACTGTAACAGGTCAGCAGAATGGTTCCTAACTCTAGATTTTAAAACAGAGTTTACACTGCTCCAAAATACATTTTGGAATCACAAACATTTTCTTTTCTGTCTCTGAAGTAGCAGGAACATTGCATGGCAAAAGATCTGAGATTTTGTGACATTTGTTTAGTACTTTACATCAACTTGCTTAGTAGGGATCTATGAAAAGGAGTAAAGAGAGAGGTGATTAAACTTCCAAACGACGCCATTTATTCAGTTTCATCAAGAGCGAAGAAGATGATAAAGACTTTCAGCGGAACGGGGCAAAGAGATGTGAATGAGCACAGATGAGAAATTAAACTCAGTGCTGACAAATGCGAGGTATCAGCAGGA
>NW_009258756.1:213887-255189 GCF_000687185.1 Egretta garzetta
AGCAGGAATCATCTGAACTCATCGCACATGTTACTGGCTTCTAAATTATCTATGAACTCCACAGACAGTTCAGTGTGCAACAAAGGCAATCTTCAGGACAAATTAAATAGCAAGTTGTATGAAGAAAAGAACAAAGAACACTTGAGATATTGCAATGCCATTATAGTAATCCATGACAATCACGCACAGGGAAATTTAGTAAAAAAAAATTTTGAAGGGTATGACCAGAAGAAAAAAATCTGTGGATTTAGTTCCAGAAAGAGCAATTGTTAGAAGATTGGAAACACTGAGGGGCAAAAAAGAGATTTCAAATACTGAGTCTATGTTCAGTGGAACAAACCCCATCCCAGAGGGGAGAACGGCATGAAAATAAGAAATGGTGAAGAAAAGTTAAATTAAGAGATCATATTTCTCTCTCTTCTTCCTTTGAGAAGAAGATAAATTAACGTCTGGATTGAAAAATGACAGTTGCCTGGAAACCCACTATCATGTCCAGATTACATTCAATAAGGGCAACAAAAGGTCAACACCTACTGGTAATACTTACATGTACATACCCACACACATACACAGTACACAAATACCTACAAATAACACTAAGGTCTCAAGAGAAGGTATTTGAAGAAAATTTGAGTGAAACTGATAGGGACCAAAAATGAGACAGGTAACATGACTGAAAAGTGGAAGCACTTTATAAAGCAGAATTAATTAACTAGTCTAAATGCTAGTCTCACAGTCAAGAAAGCTTACAAACTTGGATAAGAAAACAATGCTTGGTTTGATGGCAAATAAAGCAGTAATTAGAAATAAAAGCAACATATGGCAAAATGTAAGGCAGCAGTTACAGATAGCAGTCAAAATAAATGAAAGTTATGGGGCGTAAGTAACTGATAAGGGAAGCTGAAGGCATTAGGGGAAAATGCCTGGCTGACAGAGTTAAGAATGACAAAATGTAGGTGTCTGAAAATACTCTGGGAACAAAAGAAATCTGAGGAAAAGTGAAAGTGTGGTACTGGTTAAAAGTGATAAAATTGTTAATGCCGAGGTAGCAAAATGTCTTATAACCACTACTGTAGCTATGTAATATACCTGTTCTGAGTTAGTGATAATTAATTTCGTTAGTAAATAATGCACATATCGGAGACCTGGTACAAGTTCTGCAGGCCAGACAGTCTATACCCACAATTCTTAAAAAGCTGGCTCACAAACATCTCTAGCCTCCTGATGTTAATTCTTATACATTGTAGAATATCAGGGAACTCGATATGACCGGGAGACTCCTAATGTTGAGTCAATAGTCAAAAAGGGCAGGGGAAGAAGGAAGGGTTCTCAGTCTGACAATACCAGGAAAGATCACAGAAATGCTGAGTCATTATTACATACTTAAAGAATTAGTGGGTATCAATAAAATTCATGCCCGACAACATAGGATTACAGGGACGAAGTCTTTTTAAAGCAATATGTTTTCATACTCTAATTAAATTACAAACTCAGTTGACAAGGGTGAATGAATACCTGCAAATTTTTGGGCTTTTGCAGAGCTCGTGACTTATTACCTCATATCATTGTGATTTAAAATGCATTACACATTAACAATAAAGTACCTATTTAACAGATTGAGGCCTGTCTGAGGAATCTCAAAAAGGAACAATGAACGGGGAATCATCATTCAGTAGGAGGATTTGGTGTGAGGTTCTGCATAGATCGTGAGTAAACAGAACATGATTTTACATCTCATCACTGATGTGGAAATAAATGCAAAATACTTGAGGTGAAGTTTGCGGAGCTCAGTAGAGAAGCAGACATATAAAATAAAGTGGATCACTTCTAAATTACACCTGTTCAAACTGAATACATTTTAATTCAGCCAAATACAGAGAAATATATCAAGGACCAAGGAACACAGGTGACATCTACAAAGCAAGAGACTGCAACTGGGAAAGCAGGGACCTTGAAGAAGATTAAGGTTCACTATAGATAAGCACAACAATGGAAAAATGGGTGGATGCGAGCCTGGAAAGTGAAGCCAGACACTTTCAAACTTGAAATGAGGCACAAATTACGCTGCAAGTATTTAACTACTGGAACGAACTACCAAGAGAAGCAGTAACTTCTCCCTCTCTCAGCCTCCTCACATCAAGAGCTGATGCCTTTTTGGAAGATACACTTTCACTAAATACAAATTATCAGCCTCCATACAAGTGGAAGTCAATGAAATGAAATAGCCTGTGTTCTACATAAGGTCTCTCTATACAAGGTTGTGACTCTTCTGGCCTTGAGGTCTTTGACTTTGCAGAAGGAGGCTTTTCAATGAACCAAAAGGGTAGCAAACTAAAAAATGTGAATAGGAGAGATTTTCAAACTCAGAATGTGGAAACTTTTTTCCACACGTTGTTGGCTGATTATGCTATAAGCTGCTGAGTTCTTGGTCTCAGCACAGATGCTACTTGCAAAGTCAGTGCTCCCCACAGTTCTGGTCTCTTTGTGGGCTTCCAGAAAAACTGCTGGCTCTATGCAAACCCTGACCCTCTGCAACCTGCCATGACTCAGGTCTTAGGCCCGAGGTGAGCTGAGCCTTCTTGCCATATCATAACAGAAGTTGGGTTTGGTTGGTTTTTGGTTTGGGCAAGAAAGAAGTGTAGTGGGAAGGCACAGGAGAAGCACTGCTACTCTGATGACTGAGCCTACCCTCACAGCAGTGTGGCCTTTGGAAAGGTGCTGAGAGCATGGGCCACCTGAGTGGGAACAGGAGCTGTGGAGCAGCTGGGAGAGCACATCTGCCCCACAGCAGAGAGCTCAGCAGGATGCCAGTGCCTGGTCCCATAACCAGAAGAACTAATGGACCCTAGCCGGCAGCAGATGTACATCTCAGGGCAACTTTCCCAAACAGATTTTCTGATGTTCCAAGAAGGTGTGGCCCCTTCAGCACCCTTCTCCACAGGGTTCTCTAACCAATTTGGCCAAAGAGGTTCAAACTTAATTAAGAGGAAGAAGAGGCACTAACACTATCTCTCTCTCTCTCTCTCTGTTAGTATATAAATCCTGTTCCCTTAGAAAACCAGAGTAGAAAAGATTCCGTACTTATAGTCTTGCTTCACACCTATACTAAGCCCTCACCAAAGTAAATTGGCCAAAGAGTGACATAGATGTAATTTACTCTTACTGTAAGTGCCTAGAAACAACCTGTGTCTACATATAGTAAATACAATCATGTCAAATACAAATTAAGCTATCTACATGCAGTTTTGACAAGTATAATTCAAGGTATAAAGCATCAAGACACACAGGCCTTCAGCACTATGCTAAAATGGTGTCTTATTTGCAGTACAGAGAAGAGTTACCTCTGTTGTCGGGTGTGAGGGCAAAGAAGAGGTTAGTATGAAGAGGGGTGGGCAAGAGGGAAGAGTGGAGCTGCAATGAGTGTCTGAAGCTAGTATGGCTCATCATGACAACTCACTTTGCCCTATCCTATTCTGCTAGATCCACTTGACAACCTTTATGCTGGTATTGCACTCATCAGCATGGAGCAGCTGGGTTTCAGGAGTCCTATCTCACAATGTTAGTGCTGAAGTAAACCAAGCCATTCCTATGACTCCAGCCTGCCAAGTCATGGGCAGTTTCTGGGTGTGAAGGGGTATTGAGAGAAGTCACTGGAGCAACTCAATCATGGCTTCGAGACTGAATCCTCATATTAAAGCAGGCGGCTTGTCAGTTACAGTAACAGCAGCACTAGGGCTTCATCTTATGCCCAAAGACAGATTCATTACTTCTGGTTGAGAATAATTTTAATATATATAAAAATATTATTATTATATACATTTCCATACATTATATATATGTGTACATATAAATAAGTACATATATATGCATAACGCATATGCATATGTGTAACAGTGGGACCCTGGCAGTGGGGAACACCAAAGCAAGAACCTCTAACAGCTGGACAATGAAGACAAGCCCAGGAAAAGAGCACAAGCGGGTAAGAAAGTGTGAGAGAAAGAGAAAAAGTGAGGAAGGGAGAAAGGGAGATGCTGGTCACATGCAGAGAGCCTGTGAAAAGGCAGGAAGGCTGTGTAAGGGGAAGGGTTTTGGAAAAGCGCTTTTGGCTGTAGCAGAACGTGGGGAAACAGAGGCAAAAGGGAAGTACAGAAGGAGCTGAACGTAAAGAAATGCCAGGGAAGCTAGAGAAGTAAAAGAACAAACATCAGAAGGGAATTCATTGATTAAAAGATAGGAAGGGAAGAGGACGTCTTTCCCTCCCTGCTCACTGGTGTAACTTCTCCACTACGTCTCATATCTTTCATTCTCGCTCATACACTTCCTTCTATTCTTACCAGTCCCTTATCGATATTCCTCTTTAGAAGCATTAATCTGCAGATTCCCTCACTATGCCCCTGCCCCTCCGCTTCTCTCCCACCCCAGCACACAAGGCATGATTAGAGGAAGGACCTCTCACCTCTACCTCTCCCCAGCGTGAGCTTTTGTCAGCTTATGAATCACGGCCGGGTACACGACACAAAGACAGAACAATTTACCTTCAGAGAGAAAGCCTCATTCTGACAAACCCAAAGTTTGTCTCCACCAGAAGATGTCCCCCAGGGGATGGAATTTAGCAAATCATATGCAGTGTAATATTAATTTTTGTGTGTTATTTCAAGCTGACATGCTGTCTGTTACATGACTGTTTTTTCCTAACAGGACTATTCCGCTGGGAAGAAAATTAACTCTTAATAAGCATTTCTGCTGTACTCTGTCAGGCTCACATTTTCTCTCCAGTTTCCCTCATACTCCCTCCACCTCCCTTCCTCACCCTCTTCCCTGATTTCTGTATCCCACTTCCATTCTTCTTATTTCTACCTTCATTCTTTTTCTTCACTTCTCTTTTCTTCTTCCTCTATCCTGCCTCTTTCCCCTTATTTTCCTATTCTATATTTTCTTTCACTTTTTCCTTATTCTTCTATTTTGCCATTTTTGCCTGCTAGCTCTCCTGTCCCACTCAATCCATTCCCCACAACCTGCACCCAGAGAAGTGCATGAGGGTAACACTCAAGGTATTTCTATAGCCACACAGCCATAAGGGGAGCCAGCCAGCCTATTTAGGAACCCAGCCAGCCAGCCCTATAGAGCCTCTAGTGTGGGAACTTATTCTGCAGGCCAGTAACTTCAGCTCTCAACAGCCATAAGGGAACAGGAACAAAAACCTCTGGCACTGGGTGTTCTGCATCTTTGGGGACCCAATGCAAGAATTTGGCTGGGGCTGCAGAGCACTCCAGGCTTTGAAATGGATGTGCAGAGAAGAGACGGGGCAGGATTCATTCCCCTAACTTCAGGTGACTTTAGCGTAGGTGTCTTGTCTAACCCTGCTGTTTGTGCTATAGTCAAGGGGAACGGGGCAGGGGGGGCACTTCCAAAGAATGAATTATTCCATAATAAATAGTTATCTCAGATAGGGTGTCTGTCAAGATAGCCTCAAAACTAGCTTAAATTAATAGCCTAACTTTCAGACAATAAAAGCTAGGTAACACGAAACACCTGAGATAGAGAAGAAAATAGAAGGGGAAGTCTGTATGAGGGCAGAAAAATGGCAGAAGCTGGAGGAAAAGCAAAAAATATGGGAGACCTACCTTGTTTACAGACCAGACCAAAAAAAAAATCTTTGCTAAATCAGCAGAACATCGAGGGCCAGAGTTGCAGACAAGCTGAAGCCCCACAGCTCCCATTGATTTCTCCCATGTTTTGGGCTGCTCAGCATTTCTAGAAGCCAGAATCCTAACACCTCTCCTGAGCAGGGGACTAATCTAAGAGACTTGCCTTTCACAGCTAATGATCTGGATGTGTCACCCCCAAAATGCTGACTTCATTACATTTTGCACCTAACTGCTACCAAGGAAAACACTGGAGTGAAAGAACAGAGAATTAGTACTAACGGGTCCCACAGAAAACCGGTCAATATCTGAGAAATCGGTCTCAGGCTATTTCCCTCACACCATTTTCCACTAGTATAATTTTAATCTCCTGACAGCATGGACTGTCAAGATCTGGAAGGGAGTGCATGTGTGCACACACATGCTTGTGTGTCTGGCTGCTGAAGTGTCAGCAATTTAGCTCTACAGAGATGTGTACAGCAAATTGCCTCTTGCCAAAGCTGGAAAGGGCAGTGTCCTTTTTGGGGTGGGGGGGAATCAGTGCCGCCTTCTGCAGCTGGTGGGATTTGGTGTCTCCATATGTTTATCTACTGCGTATGAAGATATGGGATTTAAATCATCAAACATGGAGCGGAGGTGAGTGCAGTGCTGCTTAGCCCATGGTACAGTCTGCTCAGGTTCATATTCAAGGCTTCTCTATCAGGCAGGGTACACAAGGAGCATGTAGGAGACAGGGTGACAGGCAGGAGATGGGCATTTCGGTGAAATTAAGGAAGGAGGAGGCAAACATAAACCTACAGTACATACTACCAACAGTTCTGTAAATAATCAAGGCTTTCTATGTGCAGCACATCCCAAACCATTGCAAAATTGGTGGGTTTTATAAATGGACTGAAACTAGTGCATAGGAATGATTTTCCCTTGTTTTTTGGAAGTGAGGGACCAAAGGCAGTGAGACTAACATGGTGTTAAAAATGTTGATGCTGACTTAGAAACAGCATGCCTACATGCTGATTGTATCAAGGATTTTGGATACACACGAAATGTTTGGGACCTACAGCCTCCAAAACTCTAGAGCCTGGCTTGAGGACAGCTGGGAGGAGAGCTCAACAGAGATACCCTCTTCGGCTCTTTTGGTCTACAGAGTATTTGCTGCACAGTACCCTGGGGTGTTAAGAATCAGATCTCTTGTAAAGTACAAGATGTATCTACAGAAAGAAAAGACAAGCAATTTCCAGACTGAATGTTTTCATGAAGAAAAGGGGATGTAAAATGCAAAAGAGAATCAGTATAGTGTGGGTTTTGGCTTTTATTTTTACTTCACTTGTCTATAGTATTTTCAAAACAGTCTGTGGGGAAATAAATCAATACAGCCCTTTGCCCAGCAGTGCTTTTGGTTTAGTTCCTGTGCCTAGCCTCTAAGCTACACTGCCTTTTTACTGATCTCTGACAAGTGAGAACGTCAGGACTTTCGAGCTGATTTCTTTAGGACATACTTGGGGATGCTGGGAGAGGGCATCCCAACAGCAGACCCACAACCCCAGAGCTCATCTTCTTCCTTGGCCCTGCCCAACCTGAATTTGATCAGCATTCATTTACATGATTTACAAGAAATTCTGGAAAACTTATTTTACCATAAAAAGAAGGTTGTTCCCATCTTCTATTACTAGCTGGTGTGTATAACAGCGTGCTATTCCTACCATAGCTTTATTGATCAAAACTAAGTGACTTTTCTGTAATTGTATATTAATCTCTGCTTGTGGCTTTATTACATTCTCATGTTTTTTTCTGCCATAAAAGAGATTGCATTGGAGATGATACTTAAGAAAACAAAACAATAGAATGAAACTATTTGAGAGTCATGGATGCCTCTAACTACTCTGTGCTCACATGTAATCTATTAAGTTAACGTGTAACTAATTCAGAACATTAATATGACATTTCTTTCCTTTAATTCAGGGTTAATAAGTTTGTACAAGAAATGTTGGTCTTTCTTTGTTAAAAAGAACCTGGGTTTGAAGGAAATTCAGTGTCTGGAAAATTCATCAAAGGAAGGAATGAGGGTGGGACAGTAAACGTTTGCCTCACAAGCAATGGGCATGTGCAGAAGCACACATATGCAGAAGCCCAGAGACACATAGAGTCGTAGCATCGTTTAGGTTGGAAAAGACCTTTAAGATCATCAAGCCCAACCATTAACATAACAGAACACTGCCAAGTCCACCACTAAACCACATTCCTAAGCACCTCATCTACCCATCTTTTAAATACCTCCAGGGATGGGGACTCAACCACTTCTGGGCAGCCTGGTCCAATGCTTGACAACCCTTTCAGTGAAGAAATTTTTCCTAATACCCAGTCTAAACCTCCCCTGGTGCAACTTGAGGGCATTTCCTCTAGTCCTATTGCTTAGTATTTGGGAGAAGAGACCGACCCCCACCTCGCTACAACCTCCTTTCAGGTAGTTGTAGAGAGCGACAAGTTCTCCCCTCGGCCTCCTTTTCTCCAGGCTGAACAACCCCAGTTCCCTCAGCCACTCCTCATCAGACTTGCAATACACCCATTCCAAGTTTAATTTGTATTTCAGAGGAAGTGGTGAATACAAACAATAGCATTGAATTTTCTACTAAATGCACCCTTCTGAAAAAATTTGGCACCAATGATGAGCAGGTGTGAGGGGGAAGAGGAAAAAAAGGGGCAGTTGTTCAGGCTGGATCACCTTGTTGAGTGAAAGGAGCCAAATCAATGCATGTGTGTAGGTAATTCAGTGTCCCATGGCAATTTTTTCCCCATTTTACCTTTTCTCTCTCCATTTTAAGGCAAGGGGTGACGCACACTCTAGCAGCTATGATGACAGCAAAAGGTGTTGTCAGCAGTCAGAGAGACAGGCGAGCACCCACGCAGCCAGCGACTGCCTTCACCCTGTGTCATCGTGCCGTGCTCACCAGCCAGTTCCAGTAGACAGTGACAGCTTACTTCTACCATGTCAAAGGGCATGTTAATTAATTAATAATGCATAATCTGTACTGATCTGCTGATTAAAACACACCTCCGCTGCAACCTTTAAGAACAACATGACTCAACTCAGAACTTGCCAAGTCTTGTCCTCCAACTCATCCCAGTCACCTCCACTGAAGAGGCAACAGAGGCCTACCATTCCAAGCAATGTGATCTTTTTCCAGATGTATAGCTTCAGAGAGGTGTTTCAGCAGCAGAAGAGACCGTTAACTCATTTTTTCTTTCTTCCTCACCCGTGTTGTATATGCAGGTCTTACTATAAATAGAGGTAACAGTGTAAGATTCTGTCCCCTCAAATTTCCCCGCGTTGTACCCAAGTATATTTTTCCTGGAGTAAATGGAAAATTAAATTATTACAGAACAAAGAACCCTAAAGGGCAGGTGCTTTTTAAACCCTGCCATAAAATTAAAACATGGGGCCTGGAGAGGCTGAGGGGACTGAAACCGCTTTGGCTTCACTTCTCTCTGTGCCTTTCCTTCCAATTAAAACTCCTGGTTGTGGGCCAAGCTCTCAAGTCTCTTGTAACGGATATACTGACATGGCTGAACAAGACCACTCTCCACCCCTCATTCAGATCAGAGGGAGGAAGGCAATGAGACAGAAAAGGAAGAGGTGACACAGAAAATGGAGCAGAGATGGGAAAAAGACAAAGATGAAAACCAGGATGATAGAGTGACAAAGCTATTATACTCAGGTATATACTCAGTGCTTTATAGCACTTCACTCTCAGGAAAGTAGGTAATTTGGGGCTGTTCAATAGAATGATTAAGGAAAGATAAGGACTATTACTTAACCTAATTTATTTAATAAGGAAAACTGAAAAAAACTAAATAGGATGGCTAAACAAGCAAAATCAAAAAGATATGTGCATAAGGTATCCTTCGTACAACAGGATCACAAAGGATGCTAGTCAGGTACCTGGAGCCCACTGTGCATTATCAAGAGAGAGAGACCTCAAAATGCTCTACGCACAAGGTGACCACCTAAAAAGCACGTAGGGAGTGCAAAAGGCAAAAATGGGTGGTGAAGGATGAGAGAAATTTGCCAGATGGACACAAGTGGTTTCACATCTATCTGCATGATTTTTTTTCTACCATGTGCACTTCAGCAAATATTTAGGAACAATGGGATGAAAATAAGCATAATAAAAACCAGACTGATTTCCATGGAAGCTGTTCTGACTCTGAAGCCTGCCTCTGACCCAGGCAGAAGCTCTCTTGCTTCCATGTGGACATTTAAACTAGAATAAAGACTGTATTTGAGGAAACAATCACGAAACGTATTAGCTCAGGAAAGGACATGAGGTGATCACTGGCCCTTAAGAGAGGAACCTATTAGATCTCGCTCGTTCAGCTCTGATTGGCACAGTCTCCCTCTCCTCCTCCTTTCACACACAGGCTCATGAATGATGTTGAGGTTATTAATCAGCATCAAGTCCCCAGAGCTCCTCCTGCTCTGGAATGCCACTGATGAGCAGATGGGATTTTTGGCAAGAAGTGACCTGGCATGAAAATGAACAGAGGAGGAGAGTACCAGAGGGGAGGGGAGGGGAGGGGGAACTGCCTGAAGCTCTGCATTTAAAAGAATGGAGGAAAAAGAGATTTTTTCTTCTCTGCTGATACTATATTCCAATCTGCAGTCATATAAGGAATTATCAGAAGCCACCTGTGCACATCAACATGAGCCAATTTCCTTCCTTAAGAGCCTGGTATATCTACATTTGTGTAGACATAACTAACTTAGCTTGGGTAATGCTAGCACCTACCTACAGTAGCTCAATACAGGTTAACTAAAATATGTTTACTCAGCCTCTTGGGTAGGCTTTGCAGCTTACACTGATGTCCAGGTGGATGGCATTTTAGGAAGTCCCTAACTGGCTATTTTAAGCATCTGTATGAACTACAGCAGTGGCAGCCTTGAAAAAATGCCCGACCCAAAGTCTTTTGAAGCCTATTGCACATTGCCGTTCCACATATCCTTTTGCTCAGAAAATAACAGACAAGCCTGACACTCCCAAAACTCACATACAGGAGGTGTGGGCTCACAAATCCTTCAGTCCTGAAATAGGCAAAACACCTCAAGAAGGTTTTCCACATTAGGAATTACAGGAATCAGTGTCACTGTGAGTATGAAGAATTCAGTGCTTACAGGTCAACTGACGCTCAGTTTTAACTCTGTAAATCTCACTGGTGGTAGTGGAAGCTGGGGAGACATCCCAGATTACAATCTGTACCTTAGAGTGCTACAATACTGAGAATCCCTGTTACACATCTTGGATTCAAATGTGAATATAATGCTTGAAAAAGCAACAAAGACTATTTATCTTAGTCATATTTCTTCTTTTTTGAGAAATCTTACATCTCGTTGCAGTTACTAAATTAAAAACACAATGGCAGAACACAGAGTTTGTCTGGCAACAAAGCAGTCTCTGTGCCGGCAGCCTAGGAGATGAGCACCTGCTCAGGGATCATTAGTGAATGGAGATGGAAATACTTCACTGCCCCACGCTCTCACTTCACACGCGCTTTGAAGAGACATGTGGTGCATCGTTTGGTGATGCACATGGCACGGTAATGCTTCTTTCTATAGCTCATGCCATACAAGGCTTGCAAAACAGTTTACAAACACTAACAAATGAAGCCCTGTCTCTACAACATCAGTGTTATCATCTCTCTTGATTTTATCGTAAGGCTCGCCACTTTGCTTGTTCTGCTCTCTTTTATGTGAAGCCCTAATTCTCGGAAGTCAACCGATATGCAAGATCCATAGCTATGTAATTGGGCAGGGGTTGGTCAAAATCAAGTCCTATGGTTCAAAAATCTGAAGGTAATTGAAAAACAGTTTCCACTTAAGAAAAAAAAAGTCTTGCTTCTTAAGTCAATTCTCTTATTGCATGGCTGGCTTCTGATTTCTAATTCTTGGGATGGTAAATTGGAACATTTCTCCATTAATGGCCAAGTACTCTTATCCCTAGCTGGCAGGTCAGAAAATCACAAGGCAGCTCTAAACCTGGCCACAGTAGAAGTGAGTTTTCAACACAACTAAATTCCAGTTACATACTGCAGGGTTGAACCGTGCCTATAAAAAGGGCAAAAGAGGCATTTAAGAACAAAGTGTGGGCAAAGTCTAGAGTAAAATCCAACTCTTACTCTCAGTCCAGTGTCTCAATCAACAGACATGGTCTTGTCTAAACAAGGAATTCAGCAAAAATCCTCCTGTTTTTAAACAAAAATCTGCAAGCCCACCTACAGAGCTATTTGAGGAAAGAAAAACCTAGTAAAAAGCACCGGAGCTTCTCATATCTAATTAGGGAGCTGAAGAAGAAAAGAAGTACATTTTCAGAGCACTTTGAAAATATTGCCTTCTACTCAGATTGCAATAAACTAGGAACAGTTTCCTAGCCTGAGCAAGAACAGCAACAGTTAGGGACCTCTACACTGTAAGCCAGTTCAAAAGACAGGAGCAGACAACAGCAGGAGTGGGAAGCTGCCCAGGAGCTAAGGAGTTAAGGAGATTTCATTCCCATTGATTGCACATCCTTAAAAAGTCATTATAGATACATCTCTGGCATAGCTGGGACCTGAAGGCCTTTTGTATTGCTTGCAGCGTACGACACGAGATGGAGCCCACACCGTGTTGTTTAGTGCCCACTGAACAGGATGATATAAGCTGTTTCATGCAGTGAGAAGGTTGGACATCATTCCTGTGAGTAGACGGCTACTGACTTTTCACGGATGATACCTTGCTGTACAAACAAAGCAAGAATCATACACTCTCCCCTGCTTCATCCTGCTGTCCACCTCCATCCCACTTGCCCCTGCATGGCACTGAAAGCTGGAAATCTGGAGGAACGGAGCAATTGGTTTATGCCATCTGAACATGAAGGAAAAGAAACAGCAAAACAAAAATTAAGCCAATGCAAAGAATAAACAATCTCTCCCTAAAAAAGCTTCAAAAATAAAGAACCCTTTGCAGGCAATTGAATTTCAACACCTATCTTAAGGGAATAGGAGGACTGGATGGTGTTCAGGTCCATAAAGCAGATTATAAACAGTTACACAAGAGCAACACCATATATTGTAACATGCAATTTTATAGAGGCCTTCAAGTGAAAAGAAAACACTGGGTAGTTGGGGCTCTCTTACGTGCCTGCAAAAAGTCAGGAAAGAAGAGATTGCATTAGGAATTTATAAATTGCAGAGGAGAAAGAGCAAACAAGAGGGAAAGAGTTAGTAAACATTTTATTTTAAAATACCATTTTATTTGTTTCAAAAATAATTTGGTGGGTTACTTCAATTTATTTCCCAGTCAAACAAATGAGTAGAGCTTCTGTGAGCTCTCTTCAAGGCGTAGCTGTTAAGTAACAGAAAACACCCCCTTGAGTAATATGTAATGAAGGCAGGAAATAGGGAGGGATTTTAAAAACAAAATACCCTACACAAATTAGTTACTAGCCGTCCCTCAGATGTCTTCTCTTTTTAACCCTGGGGAAGAGACGGGGTGAAAGAGATAAAGAAAATAGGAACAAAATCAGAGAGGACAATGTTTTCCTCTTCCTTGCGTCTGTCAGGACAAGAGTGAAATTTTTTCTTGGAAGGTGAAGGTCAGGGGAGACAGCTATGACATATGGGTGTGCACATCCAGGAAACCGGAGGTCCTCAGACTTCCCATGATGGAGGAGCTTGACCTCATGTACTCTGAATTGATCTGCTGGCTTTTCCACACATAAAAAATGATCGGATTGAAACTAGGCAAGCTCACCCAGGGGCTTCTGCCTCTAAGCCACTTCTGTTTGCTCCCAGATCTGCAAACAAGGTAAGCCAACTTGTCAGAGAAAAAACACAGACACTAGTGACTCTTGCACTTGCTGCTGTAGTGCCTTTTGAACTGGCATGTTCACAGATCCCACCTCCTCACAAACCAGAGCTGAACCCATGAGAACCAGCACTGAGTTTACGCCAGATAAGGAGGAGCTTTACGGACTGTAAAAAACTCTATGTGAGCACAGAGTACCCTTCCCAAACAACCTGTAGCTTCCTAGGATGTCAGTGTTATCACTAACACTACACGTATCGGCCACACAAAACTGCACTAAGTCACTGAGGACAGAGGTCAGGCCCTTCTGATCCCAGAAGCGTAGCCCCTCGCAAACTGAGCCCAGGAAGCTTTCCCCTGAGTGAGACCTACAAACCCACAGACAAGCAGTTTAGCCTCTCTACAGCAGTTAGTGGCACCTATTGGCACTTCATTACAAACGCATTACTGGCTGTAAAATGGCGAGAGGCTGAGACAAGCGCGCTGCTTTATCACCCTGGGCTGCGTGACCTCTCCATCACCAGAAGCATTGGAAGGAATGGGAACGGGAGAGCCGAAGGCTGCTGAGGCCACAGCAGGATGGAAAGGACTCGTACAACAAATAGCGCTCTCCCTCGTTCCTTCTTGGACACCCCCTCCCCCGGTTTGATCAGCGGTGCCCACGGGGATGTGACGCCAGGAGGGGCCCCATCCCCACAGGGACATGTGCTGTTGTACCTGGTGGCTTTGTCTCCTCCATGCAATCCCCAATGGGCCACAGCCATGGGGCGCAGGCTGCACACCCCTCAGAGCCAGGGCCTTTTCTGGTACCTCTGTGAAGAGCCACATATGGCTATAGTACAGCACCGGCATGATGGCTGCACTGACACCGGACGACTGAGGAAAGGCCAGAACCATCCAAGTACTTTAATCCTGACTCCTGTTTATCGTGGCACTTTCTCTCTGATATGGTTTCATTACCTGCAGATCCCAGTACTGCTGAACTCTCCTCTGGCATGGGAGCACTCTGCAAAACTTGTCTTTCAGAACCTTTTGAGAGACAAGGAGCAGATGTAGGAAAAGGGCATTATTTTCTAAAGGAAATGCTAACCCTCAGCTGCCTCTGAATGTAGTGAAGGAACCAAAATACAGGGCGCTGACTATGGCCAGCTGGAACATGTGGACCGGGTTAATGAGAGGACAGAAAGCATCCATGCGTGTACGGAATAAAATCTGTCCTGCAACTGAACAGTTTCACTGACTGAATCCCCTTTTAAGAAAGTAAGTTTATCACTCCCCCTTTCCACAATGGGAAACAATAGCCTTTCTTCTCTTCTCTCTTCCTTTTGGCTTTTCTTTTTCTCTCCATCAGTGGTTATTTTGTGCCTGTGTGGACCACATTTCCATCTAGTGTAAAATGCTCTGACTTGCAAAACAGAAGGCTGCAGCAGAAATACAACTGGCACCGAGTGCCGATTCCCTCATTTCCTCCTGTTTCTTTCTCTCCATGAGTCAAGCTCTTGCTCCCTGCTTCCACACATGCACGCAGCACGGCGCAGCACGGCGCAGCATGCTTTTGCATAAAAGCAACATTTTGTTAAAGCAGGCTGAGTTCTAAATGAATTCCTACTCCAGCTTTTACCCTAACGCTACTCTCTTGTCCTAAAACATGTAGCTTACATGTAGCTTTTCTCTAGGTAGTTCCAAAATAACACCATTTCCTAACTGTACCATATGTCTGACAAGGGACAGACAGCCATAGGTCACACTCAGACAAATTCCAGCAAAGGCTTAGTCTCTGCAAAGAAACATTTGAGAACCTTTTATTAACACTGCTGTTTGCATTAAGCTATGTGGTCACCAGCTCAAATAACAGGAAACATTTGCCAAGGAGGCAAAAGACAAGACCAGCAGCCTAGCTGAGGTCTAAATCCACATTGTTTTACTCTGGGTTATAGTTTCAAAGCCTTCATGCCCCTTTTTTAACTAACTAGCTTTATACACCTAGTAGTCCTACTACTAAGATTAATTTCCTTTCTTTAATTCTACCCACCCTGCTCAGTATTCCCAAATGCACTTACATAGGAAGAGGTAACTATGCAATGATAAATCTGTCCTTTTGTTGTTCATGTCATTTCATCTTTCACAGATGCCAGTCCTCAATATCATATGGAAGATAAATCATCATCTCCCAGGAGTCCATAAGAACAGAGCCAAGAAGCTTATTCACTTGAGACCTTGTTTATCTCCAGTTCTGATGATTAACACAGTGAGCAATGCATAGCAAAGAGGGACTGATGCAATCTGGGTTAAAACCAATATTCATTAGGTGACAGTAATGACCCTCACTCCTTCAACACAAGCATACAGATGCTGTGGGTCAGAGTGTTGCTTTACTCGTGTCTTTTATTTCAAATGAGATAATGCTGGTGAAAAGCACTACGCTGACAGCCTTAGAGATAGAAGTCCACCATCTGCATATCACAGGTAACCCGGGAAAGCAACAGCGGTGATGAAACGTCTGGAAAACATGACCAAGGGGGTCAGAGTTTGAAGGAAATTCAGGGGGTTTATTCTCCAGGAAGCTGAAAGGAGATACAGCAGTCTTCAGACACGTGAAAGGTGACTGCAGGTAGGCAGGCAATAAGCAGTTCTCCTCGTTCACAGGGAAGAGGATGAGAAAAAAGTTTGAATTGATTGTGGTGAGCAAGATGTGGGTTAGACCTTAGGAAACTGTCTCCAGTGAGGGCTCACCACGGGAACAGACTGTCTAGGCTGACTGCAAAGGATTCCAGGGCAGAACAAGTCATGCAAACATCTGGCAGAACGGGTGCGAGTGTGGCCAGCCCTGCCTCCATGCAGGACGATGGCCTGCCTGGCCAGCGGAGGTCTGATCCAGGCCTTTTTCCTATGACTCTCAGATGCCATCATTATAACCTTTGCCTTTCCAATGTGCTGGTACCCTCAGCTGGAGATGCCAACACCAGAGTTTATGGGCTATCTCCCTGTCCATACCATTCAGTCCATGATCATACTGCTTAAAGTGCTGCCAGAAATGCAAGCCAGGGCAGTTTGCACTTTAGTTTTGTTGACATCTATTTGCAAAAGAACTGAGACCAACTAATGCACAATATGGCAAGTGATCATTACAAAAAGCTTGAAACAAACCAGAAGGGACAGGAATCACTTCCCAAAAAATGGTTCATGATGCAGCTAGGAAGTGTTAAAGGACACCTGAACTCCAGGGTCATTCAGTCCACAGTTTGGCCCAACAAAATTGCTGTGCACAGCTGAGAGAGAGACATGCCAAGAACTTCTCTGAATCTGTCTACAGCCTTATCATTAGTCCTGGCAACTCCAGATAGCTCTGAACTGCACTTGGTGGCTATGGACCATAGTCCTTCCCTTTTGGTTATGTCCTTTGTGCCTAAAATATGAGGTGTAAGTACCTACAAGCCCGCAACTCAACTTTGTCCCAGTCACTTGATTACAAAGACTTGCTGGCCCCTTTCCTCTACTTGGAGAGACTTTAGTGATCACTTGCAGCTGGAGAACAGTGGTCAGCAGAGGAAAAACTGGGTGCATCTATCCATGTATTGTGGAGTGTGTAATGCAAAAAAACTGATGAGAACACAACAAAAGGCAATTTGTTAGAGCTCCCATTTGATTCCAGAAGTTTTACCATCAGCCTCAACAAAGTAAAAATGCCTTTATTTTCACCAGTGCCACTGTCATCCCTGATGAGATTGCCACTGGGACTGCAGTGCTCCTGGAAGCAGAGTGGTAGGAATAGTCTTTGTGGTCTCTGGCCCAAATTCCTCTGGCCCCCAGACACCATGTTCTGCCTTCTGACCACAATGTGTTGGGACAAGTAGGAGGAAAACAGAAAGATGTTGGTGTCAGTGACAATGGTCTCTTTGCTGAGAATGATGAAAAATAAAGAAGATGTCATTGACACATCATGACTACGATGATGATTATATTGCCTGGAGTTAAACAGAGGGGAGAATAAATCAGTCTTCTGTCATTGACAGGCATGACAAGAGGAGTCTGTAAAGCACATATGAGTAGCACTGAATTTTCCATTTTGACTATTGCTCGTCTTCCAAGTTCCCCCACCTCTGAAGTTATCTGTGAGTGCAAAGTGAAGTGATAGTCTCCACTCAAGGATAAGCTGACAAAGTTAATTTGCTCTACTTGCTCCCAAATCCCTGATTCATCCAATGCATCTTAAAAGGCAGTTACTAAACCACTGGTCTAACTACGACATTATTGTTATTAAAGCAGAGTCTTTGGCATTGTGGTGCAAATTAGCATAACGGCATCACACCCTGTGGGGTCATTAAAACAACTGCTTTTACCGTTCCAGTTTAGGCCTTCAGAGATGGAAGCCTCTGATCATGAAACTGCTCTCAAAAGTCTCATTGAAGTTATCCTGCTGTGTTCTATTAGGATGAACCAAACTCCAAAGACCAAATTTGTGATTTTCTTTAGATAATACTGAAAAGATCCAGCATGTCCTAGCTCTCTCAAAATGTTAACTCATTTACAGCTACCTTGATTTTCCAGTTCTGGAAATACATTCTATGACAAAATGATAATCTGGTTAGTTATGGTGACTTGCAGTAGACAAAAAGCCAGTATATAAGTACTTGGTCCTGAACTTTGTAAACTGCCTAAAATGCAAACTGAAACTATTCTTGTACACAACTGCAAGAGAGTAAGCTCCAAATCAGTGGGTTTTCAGTTGCTAAATAGCTATATATTATGCACACAGATGCCATCTTTTTTTTTTCCCAAAGAATAGGAATTCCCTCCTCCAAGTGCATGAATGTGAGGATCCCTGCTACAAAGTGAGACTGAGAGTTCCCTACTTACAAGAGGGACCAACCCTATGGAAACACCCTAACTAGGCCATACAACTGGGGAAGGAATTCTAGCTCCAGTTCTTTCTAATGAAATGGTCATTAGGAAGGCACAGTCCACTTTAATTAACTGCAAGTAGACTATTTGGTTTGCAAACATACTGGACAATGGTGCAGAGACATGAGTTGGCTCTGTCTAGCTCTATCTAGATCCAACCAGCTTACCAGCAGGGGTAACCACCATGAAAACGCACTGTCCTCCTTCCAGAAGAAGGCTGGATCTGTGTGCATGCTCAGCACCCAAGTTATGAGCTCAAAACAATTTTTTTCTCTGCCTTGTCAGTTGTGTAGAGGATCCTTTCTTTCTGTGAAGAACATGTCTCTGCTGGTGAAGCACCCAAGAAACCTTCAAGCATAGAAATTCACCCTGCAGGACGAGGCCAGTCATAGATGCCTTTCCAAGACTCGCTATGCTCTTTTTAGGCAGCTCTTCCAGCCCGGCTGTTCTGGGAAGTCCTGCCCAGGGGTGGAATATCTACCAACACGTTTCCTATTTTGTTGGGTCTGTGCACCTCTAAGTGCTGGATCATCCCTGGGTAGCAGGTACTGAGCAGGACAGATCAGCAAGCTTGGTCAAAGACACCCAAGCTGGGTCTGGAGCTGGTTTGCTTTTGAGTGAGGTATCTGTAATATGGTCTATGGTTTTCCATACCTGGAATTCATGTTAAATGAGATATTGGGGAGTTTTTTGGTATACAGTTATCACTGATAACATTGGTGCAATTAGTACAGTGAGCTTTCAGTAGTGTTCCCCTGACTATTTTAGCTGTATCCACTTCAAAACAGTTAGCTCTTTTTCAGGCCAGACCAATTCAAAAGAGAACCAGGCCCTTCAATGTAGGGATTTCTCTTGAAGCCCGGCCCTTGGATCTTGCTGAGTTTAAGTGGTTAAGAATAGCAGCTGTAGCATTTCTAACTCTGGCCTGGGGACTCCCTTTCCACCGCAGTGCTCCACTTCTCAGTGCTAGAGTGATTATCGCTTCTATTCCTGGCTTTTGAGTGAGTCTCCCAAAACACTGAATTCCAGCTGTGCCACTACTGTGCTGGGTGGCAAACTCCAGTGCACAGGTTCCCCAGAGACATGCCACAAACCATGCGTGTCTTGCTGAGCATCAGCTCTTTGTTTGCAAAGAGCTGCCTATTCACAGAGTGCACATATCCCCCACCTAAAAATATATCTCATGCCCTCTTAAAATTACCTTTTTCTTCAGTAGTCAGTTGCTGCTGCTGTCACGAGGAAATAATGCGCTCTTCAGCAACTGGGTGAGCTTGTGCAGGGTGGCAAATTGGAAGGAGGAGTACATGAGCCATTCACTTTTCATTAAAATATGGTTTACAGTTGTGAAGGAGACTGAGAGGACCTGTAGTGCAGTCGAGAAGTCGTCAATGTTACAAATTACACCTAGTCCAAGATGAATAACAAGTCCTTCTGTAGTCCGGCTCAAGTGGACCACAATGGAACATGTATCACACGAGGCTAAATGCCATTTCCTCACTAATTTGAATGTTTGGATGAGAACATCACACTGTGTGCTTTCTGAGCTGGTAGGAAGGCGATAAAAAGTCACGTTTATGCTGCTTGCCCCTGCTCTCCTCCTGCCTTGCATGTTACGTAGCTGATATACGCTGTTTTCCTGTTCCGACTTTGCCAAAACAACCATGAGCAGCTCCGGTTTGCACATGCACCTTGCAGCCCTAACAATTAGCCCCCAAAGAGCCAAGGAGGCAAACAGGCAGTATACCCCGTCCCTTCCTTCAACTGTCCTGAAGACAGCCTGAGCACACCTGAGAAGCCTCCTTAAGAAACCACATCTCACAGACTAGCAGGAGACCAACCACTCAATACTGCTAACATACCTCTGTAACCTAAAATCCATGATCAAAACAACAAATACTGGCCTGTGGTGTCAGCTCTCCAGCTACTGTAATGACAGTTCTGAATGAGCTGGCACCACACATAGCCTTGATATGAAGGTAGAATAAAATATGAGGCGGGAAGTGAGAATATCAAAAGGAAACATGAGAGGATGCTATGCAAGGCAAGGCTCTTTGAAAATATGCTGAAGGACTGCGTGTGAAGTAAGAAAGGTTTTCAGCTTCCCATGGTGAAACTTCGCTCTCTTGCCCTGCAATGGGGGCTCAGTAGGGACTCACCCAAGCTGGGTAATTTCCATCCTATTGCCTGCACAGCTCTCTCCTAAAGTCTGACAAACGATCTTTATGATAGCCTTGTAAATATAATGACAAATGAAAAACAACTGCAACCTAGACAAAGCAACAAAATATTAAATTCCTGCAAAGTGTGGTAGGCAGCACTAGTGGGGAAAAAGGCTTCGCAAAAGGGAAGCCGAACAGAGAAGACCACGGGCAGAGAGCTGAACGGGGCATGTGAGTTGGGCCGAAAGAGTGAAGGAAGGCACGTGGCATCTGAAAATGAAGAAAAAAGAGCTGGGTAGGAGGCAGGAGAACAAGGGCAGGGCGGATAGAGCCACACAGCCCAATCACTTAAATGTTAACTACAGTGGCATAAACCTGAGTAGTAACGGAGTGGTGAGTCAGTCCCTTATAATTAGCCCTGATCGGCAACATAGCTAAAGAAGGAGGGGGGTAGAAATAGCAGAGCAAATTCTGTCCTATTTGCATTGGTTCAAATCCGTAACACATAGTTTTAAAGAAATTCATTTTATCGGTGTTTGGTTCGGAAAGACTAAATAAACCCTACACTCTATAGGCAAGGGGCTTTTCAAACCACATGGAGAATCCTACAAGCTTGCCATTTTCCCTTTACAGTACAGCCATTTTCAGATCTTCAGGATTAATATCATGGGGGTTTTCATATTTCTAGTAGTATTGCAGGAGGCGTCACAACCGGAAAGGAAGCTATTTCTCATGGCACAACACAACCACTAAAATCCAGCATCAACCTATTTTCCATTCAATACAACCTATTTACTTGACAAGTTAAATGTTTCAATACAAGTTGAGAACTATATTTCTTTGAAGACAGATAGATTTTAGTGGGGAATTTTCATCAACAGCTATTTTACAGAAAAGAGATGGCCCTGTGAGTCAAGCCACTGGCCTCTGGGAACCTGAATTCACACTTTAACTGAGCACAATGAGTTTGATAATTTCATTCTCAGCCCAAAAGAACATCAATACATCTCACAAACACACATCCTTATCCAATGTGAATGGCAACTTCTCCTCAAGACCTAGGAGTGGAGCACAGAAGCAGTTACTGTAAGTGAAATTGCCTGGCAGATTTATTATATTTGCAGTGGGGGTCTACCAGATGGTAGCATATCAGTGATATCACCTCTGTTCCCTAGCTAATTTAATGAGAAATAAATACAGTCACAATTTACTTGCCAAAGAAGAGACACCTTTCATCCCTAATTGCTGATGAGGCCATTCAATGTCTATGATCTCTCATGGCAACTGAATGACAGTCAATGTTCTGCTATCAGGAGTAATGGGGGAGAGGTTGGGTTATCCCAGATAACACAAAATTAGTCTTGCTAAATCAGTGAGGAATCAGTGACACAGAAACATCCCAGGTCTCTGTTTGGAGCCAGCTTAAGTCCAAATAGGTTTATTAATTCCAGATGAACATTATCCCTCCTGGACTAGATTACTTGACACACAGCCTCTGGGGTGGGGTGTACCTCCATCATGGTTCATAGTGTTCCTGGTGCCAGGAATCTTTGTACCAGGCAGAGGATGGAGCCTCTCCATGCCTCCAGCATCAGCTGCAAGTGGAGCCTGGCTGTGTCTGGAGCAGCTGGAGCTTCTAAAACCAGCTGGATCCACAACTGCTCCATGCAGAACTGTTCTCCTGCCACCACTCCCTTCCCCACTACCCCCAAAAGTCCAAGAACACCCCAGAGACACCCAAGCAATTGCGCTCTTGGGGAAGGTGATATGGCCCTGGATATAATGCAGCTTCATGCACACAGCACTGTGCCTCACTTAGTAACCTTTCTGGGTTCAGGCTGCCTCTACATTCAAACCATGGATACCCAGCAAGCCAGGAAACACCTTCCTACATGTTCATCCTGCATCTTGCAGCAGCAGAGGCAAGGCTGGGCACTCCCAGCCACTGAAATCACAAGGGGAAATGGGAGCCTTCCCAAACCTCTCCATCGATGCTGACAGACGCCAAACAACACCCGACAGCATGCAAAGCTGAGCCCAAACTTCTCTCAAAAGTGGAAGAGAAGCAGAAATGATGCTGAGGTAAAGGTGGAATTTATCTCTTGGAAAGTGGAAAAATCAGCACAGTGCGTTCCTTGCTGTCAAGCTCATCAGCGCTAGGAAGGTATCTGTTCCAGAGATGCTACCCAAAGGCATTTATCTCACGGTTACAAGTACAAGCCTATCTTCAGTGACAGTTTTTTATAAAAAATACACCCCATCCTAGCAGAAAGTCACAGCAGAGATGTGAGGGGAAGGAAAGGAACCGGAGCAACAGAGGCAAGTGAAGGGGCAAGGACAGGGAGCAGAGATTCATTGTTTCACTCCCACACTTCCCATTTGGAAGGACAAAAAAGTGGAAAGAAACTTTTTTTTTAAGTCTTCTATCAATTATTCTTCCCAACTGAAAGCCTTCAAAAATCAAAAATCAAATGGGCTCGATGGTGCAGGCCACCTGCTGAGCCAGAGAACATCACGCCAAACTGACCTCCAAATGTACAGGTTATTTACAAACTAATGGAGGCAGCAAGCAATTCCACTGCTGCAAGGGCTCTTTCCAGCAAGAGGCAGATCAGAAGACATCACAAGCTGATTTAATAGATCATGGAAGGCCAGCGATTGAATTATCACATCAGACATCAATCTCACTCCTTGGTCAGTCTTTATTACAGTGAAACAGTTATAGAAGGACCTCTGTGAAGAAGCCAGAGAATGACCTGCATTTCAAAGCAGCGGGTGAGTCAAGGTGGAGAAATTATACCTGTGATTCACCGGAAAACTGCTCGCTTCACTTGGGAGGAATTACTGACCAACCCAGGCAGAAGGGGAGGCAGGAGAGTGGAGTGGTGAGGGGAGCGGTGCTTAACTGCTCTCTTTGATTTTTATAGTGTGTAAATTATTTCCTTCTCCTTCACTAAAGACTCAGCAGTGCCTTTGGAAGGACTTGTAATGGGGTCTCCTGCGGGAGAAAAGGGAAACTTAATTCCATCTGAAACCCGTCCTCCTTCTTTCTAATTTTCCTCATTAAAATAAGAACAGATGTCAATAACAAATGCATCTCTGTCTCTTAAAAATACTTATTTCCTGCTTGGGCCCCAAGCCTGGGAGATAACAAATGTTTTCAACCACTACCAGACAGTGAAGCTCAGAGGAAGGCCTTGGGGAGGATTAGACACCAAATGTCACCAGTCCTGATTATCTCCCCACCACTGACTGCTGCAGAGAGAAGGCTGGGACTGGGATTCCTGGGGGTGAAGAGGAAAATGCAGACTAGGGAATGCAAAATCAAAGATCTCAAACAGATCAAGGACATCTTTCTTCAACCCCAATACAGTATTGTGATAGGTCTGGAGCTAGTCCTGTCAAAAATAATGAAAGAGGAAAATTAGAGCCACATGGGAGAAAACTGGGAAAACAGGGGACAACTTTGAAGACTTCTGTTTCTGACCTTCTATATTTCACCTTCCTGTAAAACAATTTTCTTGTCTTCTTTGTCTTTTAGATCCAGGGCCTACAGGGTGATTAAAACTATGTGTGTTAATGCATACCAATGCTACCAATCAGCTACCTGAAATAACTACTCAGAGATGTGTAGGTGTGGGGATCAAAACAGGAGAAGCAGGGTTTGGAGGAGTGCTTTTGGCTGAAGTCATGGGTGGGAAGTCTAGGCCTGACTCTCGGCAGAGTGCAGCTTCAGGGAGGCTGAAGGCTGAGACTAAAAATCCTTTTCTACAGGTTGTTGCATGCTAATGAAATGCTGGCAAAGTGTGGTACTCGGGGGGAGCCTGGTCATGAGTCAGTAACTGAGTCTCACCACCCAGCCCTGGCATTCAAGCACCAAGGACCAACCTGGGATATTCTGTGGCAAAAGAGTAAATACAGAAAGGCCTAACAGTATTGAAGCCTAAATGGAAAAAGAAAGCATAATTTTTACAGAGCAACGAAAAGTCACTTTGCCCTTTCACCTGTTGTTTTTGCAACTCCTAGTTCCTCCTAACCCTGACAGCACAAGACAGAAGAGGCATACATATAAAATAAATGTGGTTTAAAAAAAAAAAAAAGTAAAAAACAACCAAATATCTGGGTAAAAGCTGGATGGATGGCTGGGCCTAAGGAGTTGTGGTGAATAGAGTTATATCCAGTTGGTGGCCGGTCACAAGTGATGTTCCCCAGGGTTCAGTGTTGGGGCCAGTTCTGTTTAATCTCTTTATCAATGATCTGGACAAGGGGATTGAGTGAACCCTCAGTAAGTTTGCAGATGACATCAAGTTGGGTGTGAGCGTTGATGTGCTTGAGGGTAGGAAGGCTCTACAGGGGGATCTGGGCAGACTGGATTGATGGGCCGAGGTCAACTGTATGAGGTTCAACAACACCAAGTGCTGGGTCCTGCACTTGGGTCACAAAGTCATGCAATGCTACAAGCTTGGGGAAGAGTGGCTAGAAAGCTGCCTGGCGGAAAAGGACCTGGGAATGCAGGTCAACAGCCGACTGAATATGAACCAGCAGTGTGCCCAGGTGGCCAAGAAGGCCAATAGCATCCTGGCTTGTATCAGAAATAGTGTGGCCAAAAGCACTAGGGAAGTGATCGTCCCCCTGTACTTGGTGCTGGTGAGGCCACGCCTTGAATATTGTGTTTAGTTTTGGGTCCCTCACTATGAGAAAGACATTGAGGTGCTGAAGCATGGCCAGAGAAGGGCAGCGAAGCTGGTGAGGGGTCTGGAGCACAAGTCTTATGAGGAGCGGCTGAGGGAACTGGGGTTGTTTAGCCTGGAGAAAAGGAGGCTGAGGGGAGACCTTATCACCCTCTACAACTCCCTGAAAGGAGGCTGTAGTGAGGTGGAAGCCATAGGACAAGAGGAAGTGGCCTCAAGTTGTACCAGGGGAGGTTTAGACAGGGTATTAGGAAAAATTTCTCCACAGAAAGGGTTGTCAAGCATTGGAATGGGCTGCCCAGGGCAGTGGTTGAGTCCCGATCCCTGAAGGTGTTTAAAAGAGGTGTAGATGAGGTGCTTAGGGACATGGTAGTGTTAGGTTAAAGGCTGGACTCGATGACCTTCAAGGTCTTTTCCAACCTAAATGGTTCTATGATTCTATGATCAAGAACTTCTCTAGAATAATCGGAAATCTCAGATAAAGTTGAAGAAGAGACAAAGGATAAACACACCCTGTTCCACCTCCCTCCCTCTTCTTCCCCCCCAACACACCTGACAGGAAAAGGCAGGTAACAGACTTTGTCAGCTCCTGATCCACATGCTCGCTTTTGATGGCAGAGAGAGAAATTAGAAATTCAGCTCTCACCCACCTCTACACACCCACTGAAGCTGAAAGCGATCGTTCAAATTAAAACTATGATACTTCCTTTTAGTCTCCAGGGGGGTGGAGAGTTTTGGGGGTGGGAAGAGCAATTTCACACTGTCTTTTTTTTCTTTTTTTTTTTCTTTTTTTTTTTGAACCAAATGTGAGACAAAAAAGGCTGTATTTGTTTTGTTGGGCTGTGAAAGGTGTGGAAATAACCATTCCATGGGATAAGTAAAGAACTGCCTCCCCCTTTCCATCAAAGCTACTACACCTACAGCCTGTGAAGAGCAGAAACCAGTGGGAATTGGGTTATGAGAGTGCGAAGGGCAGGAATACCCTGTTTTTAATTCAGAAGTCGTCGTCTCTGGCAGTCTTTTGCCTCTCTTGTCTCTGCTGGTCTCCATGGCAACAGCAGCCCGGCAGAAGCATCCTTTTCTTGCTGGCTCCAGCACAGACGAATTCAACCAGGGGTCAAAAGCAGCCCCTGCTTTCAGGAAAGCAAGAAAACGTGCCGTCTTCCTTCCTCTTCTTTTCCACTGCCATCCTCTCTTGCGATTTTTTTTTCTTGGTGCATTTGAGCAGGGGCTAAACTATCACACTTGTTTTTCTTCAGAAAGCAGCGGAGAGAAATCCGCTTTATTTTCAGGTGTCTCTCCAGACAGCCTGATTGGCCATATTGCGCACAAGTCGGCATGTCTGTGAGAGAGACACGCCAGGAGAAACCCAGGCCGGGACAGCGGGCTCCAGCCTGGCTGCCGAGACACGCCTGCCTTGGGACACACTGTGGGAGGGCTGCCCAGGCAGCACCCACACTGGACTTATGAATAAAAGCAAGGGGTGCACCACTGAGCCATTACTAAGTGCTGCGTTGTTATTTGTTGACTCGTTATTTAAATATCTTGTTTGAAAACCCAGGAAGCTCAGTTGACATTGTCCAAATTGACCACAGAACTGTTTTTCTCTGTTCTCCCTTTGCATTTCTTCTACTGAAAATGTTTCGGACATCTGGTCAAAGAGCAAAAGCACTACTGGAAAACCTATTCCAGGGACGAGTCAGTTGTGCAGCAGATAGCAGCAACCTTCATCGAGTGAAAAGTCCTGCACTACTTGGACAATACTCAGAAAGAATGCATTAGCCATATTCAGAATCAGTTGGCAAACAGACATGAACCATATTCACTGAAGATTTTAACTGGAGATAAAAATTCTTCCAGTTCTTTTTCTGATTTCTTCAGGTTTGACAATAAGCTTTGCCGCAGACTGCAGAGACATAAAGATAAATGGCTATACAGCTCAGTGTTTTCTGAACACCTCTGTCACCACAGGGCATTCATGAATATAAATATAAATAAAAGGGAACAACATTAGTCCTACATCCAAAACACATCACCCTCTGCTGTTCAACATCTTGCTTTATCTGAAAGAGTCCTGGGAGAGACGAGGGTGGCTAAATTGCACCCTTGCTCCTCCGCCCCTTCCCTCTCCTTTCCATTTTGCCTTCTATACACTTACCAGCCCTCTTAATCCCTACCAAACCCCCTCACCAATTTTGAGTTGGTGCTATGGAGAAGGCTGGAGTGAGAAGATACCTCTAGGTCTGCCCTGGCTCTGAGGCTGAGCTGTTTTCTGTCTCACCCTCGATCCTCGCTTCCCTTTCAGGGGTGGGCAGGAGGAGCTGGTGCTGCTGCTGAGAGCCAGGAGGGCCTCAGGCCAACTAACTGTCACCCATCCACATGACGGGGAACCACCCCCGGGCAGCGGGAGACTAAAAACTGTGAAACAAACATTTTTAACGCTGTCACCACACATGATGCTGCGAGGCTCTGCTGCCAAGAAGCGTGGTACCTGATGGCATGCTGGTATCTGGTTCCTTGCTGAAATGCAAAGTATGTAAATGGCTCTGAAATGTCTCCTTCCCTCACCCCTTTCTGGGCTGGGAGGTGCTGCCAGCTGCCTCTCCCCATCCTCTCATCATTTCCAGATGTGCTCCAGAAAGGACACTGCCTCCCCCCCCCCACCAAAAAGAGAGGAAAGCTGTCAGAAATCTGAACGTGGTCTTTAAGCAGCTGTGGGCCCTACCCACTCTTGCTCCAATCCCACTCATTCCACCCGCTCTGAAACTTGTTTTCACATGTCAAAACCACTCCTACTCCACTTCCACAGGTCCCACGTAGTCTTCCTTAGCTTCCACCTGCCTCCCCCTTGCTTCCTCTCTGTCTCCGCTCGCCCGACCCACTCCTGTTCCACTTCCATGCGTCATCCCACTTCTGGCGTGGGGAAGGGTTGACAACCTTAATGCTGAGCTATTGCAGACTCTCCTCACTCCCCTCGCTTCTCCATTTCCAACCTTGCACATATCTATTTATATTGATTATATACTTTAATCTCCCCTTAAGTGCTGTCTTGATGGCCTGTTTCTCTAACAAGCATGCATAACTACTGATTTTGATTACCCGTCTGGTCTCTGCTTCATGAGCAACCGTCACAGCAGAGAATGTGAGAACATTTTGGAAAAGCTTTTAAAAAGGCAGAATTTCCTTAGCCCAGAGGTCACTGCATGAAGCCGCAGGGGTACCTTTACAGCACTAAAGGCAAGACAATCCCAGAGCTAGCATGGGTTTTCAGGTTTTGGGTAAGGTCAGTGATGCTGCTAGAGGAAGCAAACCAGGGCTTTATTTCCCTGAGGTAACCAATATGAAACAAAAACAAGACAGGATGAAAGGGGACACGAAGGATAAGAAGGATTGTCACAAGCTTATTCCCTCACTATACAGCTACGTGTGTGTGTGCTGCACTGAGGTATGCCTTTTCACGTGTGTGGATTTTGACTGACATCTAGCATACCAGTTAATAACCTCAAGAATAGGAAAGCCTAGGATGTTTGGTCAGTAAAGCTTTCACTCATAGGCGTCCTCAAACTGCAATGGCAACAGATGTCAATTTATCTCGGACTGCTTTATTGTAAGAGACACTTGAGACGTCCTGAGAGGGTGTACTGAAAGACAGGAACACACACAAACACACACCATGTCGCCTTTTGCTTTTAAATAATCACAGTGGTATGGCGGAGCTTTTAAATCGTCCTGCTGTTAAAGGGAGAGGTGAGCTGACTGGAATGAGGTTGACCCAGGAGATGAATCTGGAATTAGAAGCCAAGATTAATATGTCTGTTCTTCTGATTTCCAAAGTAGAAAACAAGGTGGAGAATGAAGAAAGAGGGAGGCTGGAAGAGAAGTGGAGTATATAATTGCCTAATTAACAGGATTTTCTCCACTGATTATAATCACTTTCAAATTAAAGAGGGTTTAACTACATCATAACCAAAATTTTTCTTATGCTGTTTTGCATTAGAGAAGTGCCAGCAGTGTCAATAAAACTGCTGCAAGGTTGGAGCTTCAGTGACAGAGCTCTCATTAGCGACCTGGGGCCAAATTTTCACAGCTGGCCTGACCTGGCATGACTCGAGTGAAGTCAGCAGATTATAGATGACCTTGAGACTCACTCGCCTACTGTGCTGTGGAAAAGGAAGAGTGGAAATGCAAATCTTATCTGGGTTGTTTGGCAGTGCCCAAGAATGTTCAGTCAAACTGCAGAAAGTATCTCAACAATTATTTTGGAAAAAAGATGCTTGGTAAACCATACATTATTATGCTATGAGATGGGAGAAAGGGACATGTTTTTTCAAGGCAACATCTCAAACTTCACGAGATGGGAATGTCATGTTATGCCCCAAACTGCAGCATTTTCATGCCTGTTCCTTTGTTGCTGCAGACTGGTATTTGGGCATCCAAACTTTGGATTAATTGAATATTCAGCCACCATTTACTTAAGTGAAAACATGCTCCAAATTTGCATGTGTTACCTTTCAAGCCTAGTCTGGTGTTGCTCATTTTTTCAAACATAAGCAGGTAATATTGATAAATCTCTTAAAATGTGTGTCTTCGTGAAAGTTCACCTTACTTTTGGAAAAATTAAAAAATGTTCCAAAACCAGTTGGACATTTCTTTGCACCAAATCTCCAAACACTTCAAAGTGGAGAAAAGCCCCCCTTGGATATACATGACATCCACGAAAGGGGCGGCATAGAAGGCTCTCTGCTTGCTCTGGTTCATTTTTTTTCTTATGATGGCCACAGAAGGATCCAGTGATAGCTCTTTGCCAGCTGAGGAGATGCACTTTAAATTAAAATCTTTATGGGTGAAATGGACTTTCATCATTTAGACATGAAATGACCTTACGCTGCAAAATGAAGAGCCATCTTTAAATAACAAACTGATGGCTCCCTGTGGAGAACATAATGCCATACACTGTACTACACGGGATCTTTCTCTTCTTTTGAGAAACTAGCACAAACGTTATTAACTTCCCAGCAAAAAAGAAAATGAAAACAACCTTAGGAAAATGTACTCATGTGTCTCTATATTTTACAATAAAAATCCACCTGTTTGCTTAACAATATTTTTTACAGCTGCACACTATATGGCAGGTTGCCCCACCTAAGCACTTATCTTTGAAAAATACAAGAACACATGAAGACACACATGTATGCAATGCATAGTGTAAATATGTATGTCTTACATGTGACACTTTTACTGTAACTCAGACATCTACAACCACAGGCTTGTACATACCTATACATGCATGGCTAAACACACATTCCCAATTCTGAAACACACACCTTACCCTAACATCCAGTAAATACGATGGTAAAGGTTCCACATGCTTCTACAGCAATACGTCTGCACTCCTGCCTCACCCCAAGCTCAGATCTGTAGCACACCCTGTTGTGATCACACAGCTGTAAGGTGAGTTACCGTCCCTCTGCTGTGTGCACCATGGCCCCATGCAGACATACGCAGCATTAAATTCCTACAATGCCATGCAAGGATTCTGTGCCCTTTGCTAAAACATGCACGTGCAAACAATCAGCAAAAGAAAGATATTACAAATAAGATATCTCCTCAGGTTACCTAACCCATTCTCTGCTAGTGTAGCGTGACTTCTTCTAGATTACTTGCTAGTTATACTGTAGATGACCGACAGGCTCATCTCACCATACACAGAGATGCGAAGCATCTGTGAGGAGCACTGGGAGCCCACAAACATCAAAAAGCCAAGTGCACCTCTCAACCCTGACAGAAGGCAATATACAGAAGCACGCTACCTATGGCTCACAAACAGCATTTCCCCCCGCAACAAAGAGATATGATGAACGCCTGACCCCGGTCTCCCTGGGGAGCTGGAATGACGTCTCTAGCTGCCCGTTTATCGCCTCCAGCCCTTGACAGCATTGGCAAGGCCATCCATATTGCTGACATTTTTCTCCGCCCTCCCCTCACTGCCACCCTCGCTCGCTATGGCCGGGTAGTCCTGCTAATGTTGCCATTTACAAGAACAGCTGAGACAGTAGTGCTGATCAAGCATTTCCACGCCACCATTATCGATTCAACAGGCGTATGAAAAGCCGAGGGGTGCTCACAATTTTTCTGTGCGCTTGCAAAAAGGAGGGGGAGTTGCAGAGCACAGCGCAGCCTCCCCAAGTGCCGATAGGGCCAGCTCGCTGCGTCTCCCGGGCACGCGCCATGCCCAGGCTCACCCTGGATGCTGAACACGTCTGCCAACCCCATCAGCAGCTTGGCCCTTTGCCATAAATCAGTAAGTTCTCTTTAGAATTCCACCTTCCAAAAATATTTACTGTACATAATTTAATATAATACTCTGCTGGATAAAGAGCTGACATGTTTAATTACCTGGCTCAAGTGCTTTCCTTCTACAGAATACTGTATGCCCAGCCAGGAACACGGACAAACTCGCAGTAGATTTTGAATCTGTTGGGACCTTGGGGTGGGAAAAATTTCATTCTAGAGACTCTCCTCTGACAGTGTCCTCCCACTCCTAGGATGAGTTTGGGTTTGACCCCAGGAGGGAGCAGCCTCCTGCTCACACAGCTTGAACAGGCTCTGCCTTTGCCTTACCAGCACATGAAGGGTTTTTGGGAAAGGAAGGGGTGCTGGAAAGAAAGCCCATATCTTAAGCAGCTCAGCAGATCACTTCTGCCATTGACTTGATGGTAGGACCACTTATCCCGGAGGGACTTTTTGACCAAACAGCACTGGCAGACCTCTGTCACCCACTACTGCTTTATAGGTAGGAGTGTTCAGGACCTCTGTTCATAGGGCAGCCTAATTACACAGAAGGAAGCCACCATTTTTCCCTCACAACTTTTAGACTGCAGTTGTGTTTGAAAACAATTTTTTTTTTTTTGTATCATCTAACCCCTCATTTGCCCTTTGTTTTTATCTTCCATCTCAGCACGTACATACTGCCATTTGTCAAATGTGGCATCCTTGCCAAACGCAATGCAACCCCCTCTCACTTAGGATGCCATCTTAGAGACCACCGCCACTAAGTGGGACTTTGATTTAGCCTTTCTGCAGTCTTCTTATGAATACACAGCCCAGCTGGGGAGTTTTCATTTCAAGGTCAAGTTCTTTGATCATTTATTCCATGCTGTCTGCTCCAAAAGATGTGCTAGGAACCAGGTATGGACCACTGAATACAGGTACGTGAAGTGAAGGCGTCATGCGAATGTGAGGACACTCCTAGGAGTATCTGCATTTACAGTTCACACAGTTTCATGCAGACTTTGACTTTTGAATATCCAGAAGCTTCCAAACTTAGGAAAACTCACCAGTGCACACAGAAATAAATTAACTCACATTCAGATTTCTGGGAATGAAAATAGCCCATTTCACATATGCTGCTGACAAGTTCTGGGCAACTTCCGCAAACTGTTTCCCTTTGATGACCAGATGAAATGGCAGCTCCGCACCGAAAGCCAGAACCAAAGTCAACTGAAGCTTAGTCTAGGTATGTTGAAAGAAGTTGTCCTTTCTTCCCTGCATGATACACATCAGCAAAGTTTTCTTGAGAAATATGTATATCCCAGTTCTACTAGGTTTGTCTCACATTTTCATGAGGAGGTCCCAGTGATCAAGGAACATCACTGCACTAGTTTTCATTTACCTCAGCTAAAGTATCTGTGGCTATTTTAATGACAAAGTATTTCTCCGAGGCTTATCGCTATACTGAGTAAAATTTTCTCCACAGTTGCCAGGAACAAGCAATCCAGGGGTACAAGCATTTGAAGTGAAAAGTTGAGTGTAGGTATTATCAAAGCTGTTCTTTTTTATGTTAATGACACTTGTTCAGCAATTCAGAATGGCAAAATATCCTGAATTGGTTTGGGTTTTTTGAAAATACAGTCAACTTGTTCCTTCAGCTAACCTGATGTGCCCCCTGTTTGAAAGAGAACCCAAATTTCATCTAGTTCTTATAAGGACCCTTTTACCTAACCCTCAGTGACTTCTGATCTCACTCAGTTAAAGCTTGATAATCACTTCCAAATGCAAATCAACACCTACTTCTAAAGAGGCGGATATGTACTTTGAGCAGAAAGGTATAAATTTAGACCCCAAATGTTTTCACAGTAGGGGTTTTGTCAGGTTTTCAAACCCGACAAATTTACTCCCTCTCTCGATAATTCAGGTAGATTCTCAGCAATGTTTGATTTTTTTGGTTTGCCTGCTTTAGGGGTTTTTGCAGCAAGGCAGGTCTTGGTTGATCAGGTTCGTCCCTAGCTTGAATACAGTCTAAATCAAAACATTAGTAAAAGTCTCCCTACCTCCCTTGTGTCTGAGGAAAGCAGAGTGTCTCACACCATGCTGTGGTGGATCTGACACCTCCTGTGCAGCGCTGCTGTGATGCTGCATTGGGTGCAATGTTGTCACCTGTGACATCCCATGGTGATGGCAACATGCATGCCCACAGCTCACAAAGCTGTGAACAGGAGCTCTTGAAATGCAAGAAATGTGGAATAATGTGGAACCTCCTTCTGCTAAAAGCAGAAGTCTGAAACCTTTAGAATGGCATATCTCTGAAATGGATACAGAAGCTTATGTTACATGCTCTATCCAGTCATACACCGTGCAATTTTTCTAGACGTAATAGATCACTGTCAATGTACCTCAGTCTTCATCTGCAGCGTTTTCTGCTATTCTTGTCCCCAGACTGTCTTACGCAGCGGCTGCCTATCAAGCCAAATTTTCTGCTAGTGACAAACATCTCGCATGTAAAAATAGCCCTGAACCAAATACCCTTTTCCTGCCCAGTTTCAGAGGGCTGAAAGAATACAGATTAGGAACAAACATTTGGATTTCACAGCTGCAGTTAAAAAATCCTCCTGTCTGAGCACTGTAAAAATCTAGTACTCCTGTAATCTAGATTCAGATCTGTTGTCTCCAGATCATCTCTGATGACCAGGCCTACAGAGAAACCACAGATTTGTTTTTCTTGTGACCTAACAACAGTTAGCGAAAGCAAAGAGCAGCTTTCTGCAGTCTTCAGAGGTCTGAATCAGGCACTCTGTCAGATTATAAAACAGATCTGAGATGTAGCCAGCATATTCACCACCCTCTATTCACGTATCCTTGTCTCTGGTCCCTCTCTAGGAGCAGAGAGCTCTTCTCCTCCATGACATGCCTTGTACCAGCTCCCTGCTTTTTGCACAGGCTAACTCCTACTCTCCCCAGGAATAGCTTATCAGAGTCTCCGGCATTGTTTAGCTGGCTATAAAGCAGCAAGCAACTTCTGTCTCCATGGTGAATGATTCTTTGTCATCTTTTCCTCAAAGCTTTCTAATTAGACATCCTGTAATTTACAGCTTTTCTGTAACGTATTTGCAGTGGTGTGTGTGTGCGCGTGGAGAATAAAAATTAAAATGTGGCAGTGAATCAGCAGTCTGTAAATAATTGCAATAAATAAACAAACAAATTTTTTTTTTTAATGAAACATGGACTGGATCTTACTTTTGGGCAAGCAGCTGGTCATTTTATTGCTTCATCTTTAAATCCCCAAAGTCAATCTGCTGTAACAAAGAATGATATCAGTTTCCACCTATTCTCAACATCATGGGATGACACGTCTGATTTTGGTGATCCATCCCACAGTCTGTGGGTGAAGCAAAGAATGGATGCAGAGAAAGTGAGAGCACAATAAAATAACATGCCATTTAAGAAAACATTCACCTCCAGATTAGCATTTCTTCTCTAGCTGAGAGCTGATCAAAATCTGCTAGCATTTACCAGATATCTAGCATCCTTTGTGAAATGAGCTGCTGATTTCATTTGGTTCCTGCTGGACAGGTATTTACCTCAAAAAAGCAAATCTTTGCAGTAGGTATTACTTACCAGGCCATGGAGACATGCCAAAATGAAAAAATGGCTAAAAAAAAAGCACTGAAGGGGGGTGGGGAGGGGGTAGTGGGACAAGGGAGAAAAGGGAAAAACCAGAACTAGTGATTCAAACAACTGCTTTTCCGGCTAAAGATCCCAATAGCTAGACTGCTTATGGCTGTGTCCCTATCCTCCTTGCAACTACTTGGCCGCCCAAAACACGGAAACATGAACACTGGTGCAGTCTCCTCTGATAGAGCTCCTGGGCCACACCAAGGGAGTGAAGAGTGTGCTGCCTGGAATACTTCCTTGGGAGTCTCCAACCTAGACCTTCCTCATTGCATACTCACTCCTGACAGAGGAACGCTTTCTACTATCTGAATGAATGATTGAGGGGTATTCATCCCTTATTCAAAGCAATGAGTAAGCCCTCTACTACTGCCCTCTGACCTCCTCAATAAAATATTTACATAAAAAATGATGCTTTTTTATACATTACATAGGCTCGTACATACATCATATCTGCTCTCTCAAACTTATTTGACATCGCTAGGAATAATACTGCAAAGAAAAACTGAAATTTCATCAGTGTCTCACTTGTTCCCTGGCTGAAGTTGTAAACCCCTGCTTCTAATAACACAATCAACTCCACAGAAATATACTGCATTGTCACAAAGAGGGGCTTACGATTTCAATTTGGGAATAATTAGATGGAACAGATGTGAATGTCAAGAGTATCTGTGTCTGCACATTCCTCCAATAATGCATCTGATGACCACAAAATGTTTTATGAGGTTCAAGCCTCATCCACAGCTAATGGCTCCCAGTTAATAGAACCAGTCAAAGGGCAAAGAAAGGAGAGGGGGGTGTTCATGAATATTTATGAAGCAAAACAAGCAGCAGAGATATTCCCTTTTAACAGGCTTCATTACTTTTTCTTGCACTCTCCTGATGAAGTAACTGCATTAAAATCCAGGCATTTGAGTGTTTCTCAGCTGCCACTCACAATCAGACTCATAAAATCATTTGAACATATATGTATTTATATCTACAAATGGAAACAGGAAGAATCAGACACACTCTATTCTTTTTAAACAATTTTGTTGCTTGAGGACAGGAGCAGATTGACAGACAGCCCTCTTCTGTGCCTAATTCTGCAAGCTGCTGAGTGCCTCCTGAAAACACTTGAGCCTTCTCAGAGCCATGAATGGAATTTGAGAGTGCTGAGCCTCTCTGAAGAGACGTTCAGCAGTTTGCAAGATTGCTCCCTTCATCCTCAGAACAAAGGTAGCCTGGGAAGGCTTTATCAACATGGCTAGTGTCCATGCCCTTGGTCAGCACGGCTAACTTCTAATAGAAGAGTAATCCCTCGCCAGCCTTGGTTGTTCCTTAGCGGTTCTGGTGAGAGAACTGATGGAAACGGACCTAAATGTCTATAGGCATGTAAAAACTTAGTAAGATGAAGGCCTACCAACCCTTTTTACATCTGCCTGTCAACAGCAATGACTTACAGCTCTCAGCAGGTTGGAGTTGCCTGCAACCATGTCAGTCTACTCAGTTTAAGAAGTAGGCTAACACCAGCAAGCAAGTCTATAGTTGGATTTTCTAAACTTGGTATGATCCCTGAATGTCACAGATTACAGAAGGATTTCCTTTACCTAGGTAGTGGGCCAGGCAGCCATCAGCATGCTGGAAGGCAGAAAGTGATGGGTATAGGAGTGGACAGGCCCGTTGTATGATGGGGTTTCTGCACAGCGCTGTCATACTTCACCACAGACTGCTTGCAGAAACTGGAAATGCATCAAATCAGGCATGAAGCTGAGTTCCTTCCCAGGTCTGCAAGACTCACCCTGCATTTCTTGTAGGCATGCCACAGACTTGTCAGACAAGTGTACAAGCAGAAAACATACCCTGTGCACCCCTACAAGATGCAGAAATGTACCTAAATTCCAACCATAGCACACAGAGATTTGACATGGTTGTAACCGCAATGTGCGCCTTGTCCTCCTTACTGGTCTTGACTGCAAGCTCAACAGAGGAATGGCTCAGCAAAAGCAAACTTTTGCAAAACCTCAAGGGATAATATTCATAACCAATAAAGAAAACAATCTAATTGATACAGAGAACATTCTCTTGGATGAAGTTCAACCCCAAGACCATGGGAAATGAAGCCTGGTGTCCCAACCAGCCCTTCTCTGTCTCCTTTCACAGTCTTGATCCTGAAAACCACTGGGGGGGAAGAGGGTAACATGAGCTCATATACCCAGCCACATCCTTGCAGACATTAAGGGCCAAACACAGGACATTCAGCTGTCAGTGCCAACAGCCTCTGTATCTTGAGCTTTGAAAATAAGTCTGTTAGTTGGGTCTGATTCCAGACTTTTAACCTTGTGGATGAGCTGAGACAGGAGGACCTCAAACTAAGCCCCTTGACAGCAAGATGGTTGTAGCGACCATATAAAATCCCCACATCCTGACCTGGCACTGTCAGTCCTACCAGCTCTGTTCTGTGAAGAAAAGTAAGAAGGAAGACAGAAAAGGAGACAAAGACCGTAGCATCTTGTCTCTTGGTTATTTCAGTGCCTTGGTTAGCATGCTGAAATCCAGGTGGGAATCAACACATTTATGCTCATTTCCCCAGACAGCGCTGCCTAGGCTAGAGCGTCAGTGATGCAGAAGGTTTGAAATGGCATCCTGAGAAGATGCTGACTTTTTCCTAGCTCAGCAGCATACGTACACACAGTCTACTGACACAGCCTGGCAGTGCCCCCATACACCAAGCCTTCAAAAGCTCCCAAAACCATGGTGTCCCACAGACACATTGCTCAGATCAAGGCAAAGCTCCTCACTGAGTTCTTTAGCCTCAAAGCTCTACAACATTGCAGGAGGCTGAAACATGGTTTGCTTGTTTTTTTCCTATGGACACTTCTAATTAAAAAAAAAATATTCTTCTCATCAGAAACTTCTACTAGTAATGCAAACTTTCATGAGAAAATAAAACTTTACGAATTTTAGGATTTTGGATTGAATTGGATTAAATGCTTGTCTACACATTCTTGGTTTTGGCTAATGATTTGTAAACGTAGATATATTCCTGTAAGTAAGTGTGCATTTTCTGGAAACAAAACCAAAACCATAGTTTAGGCCAAAATCAAATTTGACATCAAAGAAAGCCCACGATAGAGGGCTTTTTTTACCCAGCCTTACCCAAAATTTGTGCAACAGATAAGCATCATTAGCACCTCTTCCACATGGAGATAAATTGCTACACTTTTCTAGCACTTTCCCAGGGCAGCTTCTCAAGCAGATTTCAGCACCCATGGCCATGTACCTGACTGTTCACACCTTCTGTTTGTAAATGTTTCAGTCCTGATTGCTTCCAAATTATCAATGCCTATACTTTTTCATAAATGTACCGTCCTTTTAACAGCCTTTTGACCTCTAGTCTTTACCTCCACATGTAAAACACATTAATTCTGGAGATTTCTAGCAAAGAGTAGACAGTTAATGGATATTTTAAAATTGAGCATGGATCAGCAAGTCTATGTCATTTTAGCCCCCTGCTGTTAAATCTGCAATGCAGATTAAATCTGCAGGATGTATACCCTCAAAAATCCCACAGAATCATGTATGGTAGAACCAAAATGGCCCTTCTTGCAGTAGGAAAATGGTCCTTCTTTCTTTAAGACTCCCTTTAGTACATCATATTTGCTAGATGTAAATTTTTTTTGTTTGAAACAATGAATTTTTTTCTTAGTCTTGCATTAACATAATAAGCGTGAGACTCCCATGATTTCCATGCAGCTATTTTTAATTTATTCCAATAGAAGAGAAAAGGCAACTAGGTTTTCATCCTGCCCTTATTTCCATACACAAGAGATATTTTCTCCACATATTCATCACTCCTGAAAGCCAGTTCAATCCTGATCATCAGATTATATCACTTATTTGTCTACCATACAACTTTATGCCAAGACGAGAGGAATAAGCAACAACCTGTGCTTCGGTATAAATTGGGATAGATTTGGCATTAGCAGTACACATCTGTTACACTACACTCAATACTGCAATATTGCAAAATGTATATAAGTCACTAATGAATTCTGAAATATATACACGTGGCCTAAACTAGAGTTCATCCATAAAGTTTTGTTCCCAATGGCTAGAAATATTTGGGGTCAAGTAAAGGTGAAGGATATTAGTCACTGCTAAGCTCTCAAACCGGGCAGTTAATTCCAGTCTGCTCCCAGTGATGCCTAGCTGCAAGCAGCAGTGGCTTCTCAAGTATTTGTGCAATTGTCTGTATTGATCTCAAAACTGCCCAGAACCTTTTCAATGCATTTAATAAAAGTAAAATGTTTAGTTAGGTAAATTCAAATGGATGCTTTGTAAATGTTCAATGTACAAAAAAACCCTTAAGATTTCCTTTTGACTCGCGGTGGCACAACTGTTGGGTTTTATCTACTGACAACACTGGAGATTATTAGGAAACAAACAATTTCCCAAATTAATAGAATACTGGAAATCACACTTCTACAATTTCATTTCTGAAGGACTTTTACAATGCTCAAGCCTAATAGAATTGTTTCCGTGGGGTTATATGTTAATTAAAAAAAGAAACATAACAGTGGAGGCATTTTAAATATAAACTAACAATCTGCTCTGGCGATTGCATCTCTGTGATGCTGCGTAAAATCTAAAATTGAAACTGAGCAGAAAATGACTACATAGGCAAAAATGAAAATCACTAGCACCTCATTAACGGAGGAAACTGCATCGTGGTCAAACAATATGAATACTGACAAATGAAAACTATAATTTTCATCTTCTGTTTTAATCTTCTAAGGTTATTTTAAGTAACAAAGTAAGTACATTTGTTTCATTATTACTTTTAAATACAGAGACAAATTATTTGCTGGAAGAGCTCTGTGGTGTACTAGCAGCCCCATGGTTTTTACCCTGACCAGACCCTTCTAACTTCCCTGTTTGCAGGGAAATTCTGCCCTGACTTTGACAGTACCCAGCCCCTCTTTAGCCTGAAATTGTGTGGATTTTTGTGGCATTCAGTCTAGGGCACAGTTCAAGAAATGAACTAGTTGGAGATCTAGAAACTGACTGTGAGCATTCTAAGGTCAAAAGTTTCTATCAGAGTTTACTAGAAGATGTATCAAAGGCACTCCCCAAATAGATGTCTGAATTTCCTTTGAGAACTTCTTTACTTTATCAGAGACTGTTCCTATTAGCTCCTTTAGAAGTCTGTGACATCTAGACAAAAGTGCAGGAGAAGCATTTCCCTACTTAACTTTTTGTTCATAAACCCTTTTATAAACCTGGGCTGCCACCTTTCAGCTCCAGAAGCTGGAAAGTGCCATTGCGAGTAGTTGTCATACTTCATGAAAAGGCTCACAGCACCTGGAAGGGCTTCATGGACTCGTCCAGAGGAGAGTGGCTAACCATGGTCACCATCTGTGACCTTTCCTCCTAGCTGGATGGGAATGGAGAATGTATTAGACCAGATGATCTCCAAGGTCCCTTCCAACCCTTGCCATTCTGTGATTCTGTATTACAGGTCTCTCCCAACAGAGATGATGAATGTCTTGTTTAGCAACTGAAGAATCTCATATTGACCACTAGGCAACTGGGTACTACAGAAACCATACTCCATACTAGCAACCTCCCAGGCCACTAGCCTCCCTTCTCAAAGCAAGCCAGTCGAGAACCTGGCACAAAGCCAGACTCGAGTCAAGGCGCTGGATGCTATTTGGTCACCTTTGGACCAATGAACAGTCCAAGGAGAGGAACTACTACGCTGTGGGATGAAAGGCAGGCAGAGTGCACCCCTGTTCTTCTGGGTTATGTTGTCCTGTGAGAGGCTGCAGGAGTGTACAGGGCCATCCTTGAAGCAAGGTTTATAGAGGGAGATAATATCTTTTATTAGACCAACTGATATAGCTGGAAGAAAACCAGAGACAAGCTTTCAACCTGAAAAACCTGTTTGTTTTTTTCCAGCTATACCAGCTGATTATAGAATCATAGAATCATAGAATCATTGAATGTTTTGGGTTGGAAGGGACCCCTAGAGGTCATCTAGTCCAACCCCCCTGCAGTGAGCAGGGACACCGCTAACTAGATCAGGTTGCTCAGAGCCCCGTCCAACCTGGCCTTGAATGCTTCCAGGGATGGGGCCTCCAC
>NW_009258756.1:256031-264972 GCF_000687185.1 Egretta garzetta
CCATCATAGAAAGCCACTAGGTTCGTCAGGCAGGACTTGCCCTTGGTGAAGCCATGCTGGCTATCTCGAATTACCTCCCTGGCCTCCATGTGCCTTGGCATAGCTTCTAGGAGGATCTGTTCCATGATCTTCCTGGGCACAGAGGTGAGGCTGACAGGTCGGTAGTTCCCAGGGTCTTCCTTTCTACCCTTTTTGAAAATGGGTACAATGTTTCCCTTTTTCCAATCACCAGGGACTTCACCTGACTGCCATGATTTTTCAAATATCATGGAGAGGGCCTTGGAGACTACATCGGCCAATTCCCTCAGGACTCTGGGATGCATCTCATCAGGTCCCATGGACTTATGTGCATTCAGGTTCCTCAGGAGGTCACAAACCTGATCTTCTCCTACAGCAGGAGGGGTTTTGCCCTCCCGGTCCCCCTCATGCCATCCATCAACTCAGGAGGGGTGAGGAGAGAGGCTGCCAGTGAAGACTGAGGCAAAAAAGGTGTTGAGCACCTCAGCCTTCTCCTCATCTGCTGTTACCTGATCTAATAAAAGATATTCTCGCCCTATAAAACTTGCCTTACTTATGTATTTTAGACAATCATGACTACAGAAATCCTACCACTGCTTATTTTAACCACTGTGAAATGGCCCAGGGTCCTTCCTCTCAGATGAAAGACAGATGGTCACTATGGTCAATTTTTAATTCCACCTACACAGCCACTTTAGATCATTCCTCCTACCCAGGCTGCTGGAATTAGTGATAAAACCATACAGCATGAAATGCAGATGGCTCCAAGGTGTACTATCTTCCTTGTAACTAAAATAAATAGCATTGTTCCCAGCTTTTTCAATATAGGCTTGCAGAAGGAAGGAAAAACATCAAAGACCTTTCTTCCTATAACACTGCAAGTCTTCTACCAACATGTTAAACCCACATGATCTTGCAGTCCGCCTCCGCAACAGGCAGCCTTACCTTTTTGTCCCCCAGCCCTTCATCCCCTGCCCTCTCCTTGCTGGCAGAAGACAAGATTAAGACCCAATCTGGATTTAAAAATATGCATTTTGTATATCTTAGGGTCACTGAATGCTAAAATAATGAAGTCAGGAAAAATGTATCCTATATCCTTTTGCCGCTCTAAGGATTACATCCCATCTCATCAGGCATATCTGGCTATTACGGTTCAGGTATCCATGATGTCAATATTTGACTGTGACAACTAGTTGTGCTTAGTTACCCAGCCACATAACTAGAAGAACCTTCAGTGCATGTAAAATGAACCTGCTTAATTATTACTAGCTATATCAGGTCATTGTACACATCAAAGACTCTTCATTAAGTTTGAGGCCATTTCAATTTTTCTGTCCTCTGCCCAAGGCTTTTTTTTTTTTCATGGTACTGACAGTAGCTACTCAAGGGACCTCACCGTAGCCTCCAAGATAACTGCACTGCACCTAAGCAATTACACCACTGACTAGTAGTGGGAGGCTCACGGGATATGACTTTTACACACTATAGCATCACTCACGTATTCGTTAAAAGTGCAGGCCTACCCACATTCAGCGCTGAACACAAAACACCTCTCTGTAACTGCCTTTCTCTCTGCGGAATTGCAAGTCATGCCTTTACCTGCTGCAGTATACTCAGATACATATGCATGTACATGCACAGTCTGTGGAATGGGAAAAAAGGTTATTAATATTATTTCACTTTCAATACCTTAGCAGAAGTTCACACACTTTATTTATGAGGTCATAGAAGCATTCATGTGATAGCTTGATCAATCAAGAGATCAATAGCTCAACTGATAATCTGTCACCTTTGAGGATATATCTCTTAATACAAAAAAAAAAGACACATCTTTCAAATACCTTACAGAAAAAGCAGATGTATCAGCTGTTTCTCTGGACTAAATGAGTATTAACGATCACAGGATCCTTATAAGCCTCTACTTGTCTTCTGCATCTTTGTAATTTCTAGCAGCACATTCGGTTACTGTATGGAAATAGATGCATTCACATTGTTCACTACTAACACCAAGGATTTGAATGAAGCCACACTTAAAGGTCTGTGAAGGATGCTCAACTCTCATCTCATTGCTTTTTATATTAGTTCATGTGGTAAACTGAGTTCTTTAACTGGGTTACTTGACCAGAAAGCAATCATCAAACATTGATACTTCCTAAACTACCTCACATCTCTCCAACCATGGGTCAGTCCAGCAATTACAGGAACAGAATCTGGATTCTTAGGTCCTCCTCTTCTTTCTGCAATTGACTGCCATACATCATTGGAAAAAACCATCCAGCCTTACTCTGTCCCAGTTATTCAGCCAGCAGAACGGATGTGTTAAAGCATACTATGCACAGCACACGTTGCTAGCCAGCATCAATGCAATGCAGGATGCAGCAACCTGCAGGTGAAAACCTCCTGTCTGGCTCACAATAGGAATGGAACAAGGGTCTTGCAAGCACTGAAGGCATTAATCCTTCTGATTTCAGGAAGATGAGAGGTTTCCTACACTGCTGCTTCACCCAAAGTAGGCACAGAGGATGCACCTCATAGATGCTACCCATGGATCACCCTGGCACAGAAAAGCCAAAGCTCCTAAAGTCTTCTGTGGCTATAAAAGCCTGGAGAACAGCAACATAGTGATGCAGAAGCAGAGGCACAATTTGAAGACACCTTTCCAAAGGCTCTGGGAAAGCTCACAGAGTGAGGAAACAGGAGGATCTGCAAAGGGCAAGGGTGCAGAGCAGCAGGAGCTGTAACACAACCAGTGATACGAGATCCGTAATTCACAGTGAAAGGAGAGCACCTGGGGCAGAGGCTGGCAATTCTCCAGTGCCAGAAGAAAATTGAAACCCAGAGGAGTGATGGCAGGTCCATCTATCATCTTTGGATTTCTAAGCACCACATTCAGAGTGGAGGGCCCATGGTGAAAGAGACTTACCACATTTCAAGTGGAAACATTCAATGGCAACATCCCTTACAACAGAAACTGCTGCTTCTTTCAGTTGGGATCACATCTTGACATGAAGATCAGTGAGGTGAGACACCACAGGAAAGAGTTAAAGCAGCGTGGTTCATTTCTAGGAGAGTTGTGTAATGAACAGAGAGAGCAGTAAGGATAGCAAGGGAATCCTCTCCCATAAAACTTTCCCACTCCTGCCAAAACAGCTATAGGTTGTGTTTTTCAGGAATTCATTTAGTCTGAATAAACTTAATGCAGAATTGGCCAGGCGCTTGTGTCAGCGTAACTCAGCCCAGCTCCCCTGACTTCTGGGTAGCCAAAGCTCAGCGCAGGGTACACCCAAAGTGCCAGACATTCATCCTTGCTAACGTAACACATCCCAGCTCACTGAAGTAAAGGTTTTAGTGCTGCTTCAAGACCCACCCAACTACAGTACATTTATCTTCCCTGCTGTTCAGTTGTTCTCTGCCTCTTTGAAATTAATGTGCAGATTTGTTTAACCATTGTTGTTAAGTAATGTGCCGTACTTTTACTTACTTCTGGAAAAAGTTACACTTTTTTTCATTTATCTCACAACACACAAAGACACTCACGGTATACATATACAAACAGTTTGCAGAATGTCGTGTGACCTAGCTGGCTGAAAGGTTCTCTATGAGTGTCATAAATCATTCTTTATCTGCCTTGGCTCTTTTTATAAATAGCACATCTTGGCTTTGTATGTCTTAAATGCCTTGGACCATTTCTTTTGTCTGGGGGGAAAAAACAGCAATAAAGATTTGTTTATTAACAGGGAGAGAAAGACAGGTATTAATATTTTTGTGCTGTTGCTGAAAGCACAGTCCCAACAGGGGCTGAATTTCAAATCTTTTGTATAAAAGCCATCGATAACCTTTTTCAGTAGGCTACCCAGGATATTGTTTAAAGCTCAACGCACACAAGAAATGCCATGTAAATTAGCCACCGGAGGGTACCAACACGGACCCATGATTATAATAGAAACATATTGACATTGGCATAAAAAAGGCTAATTAACTGCTTCCTTTCTGCCAATTGCACACTAGATGCACGCCACTGCTCAGCATCTCCTGGGCTGGTGCAGATACGCTGGCAAACACTCTCATTCCATGGAGCTCAGCACAACGGCTGCTTAAAAGGTCTGCACAGAAGTGTAGGGGAACAGCAATATGAGGGGATGAGTGCTCTGCAAGCAAAGGGATAGAGGGTTCAAAGTATATCCCCTCCCTTCATATGGAGCAAAGCTCTCTTCGTGCATGCACCATTTCTGGAAAATCAGACTTGACTTCATACGATGTTTTTTCTTCCTCGGTACCATTGAAATGCTGTAGTCCGGTGCAGCATGTTTTGGGCTGATAAGCATAACAGCATGGGGGGAATTTAGTCCTTCATTTCACACAGAGGAAAACAGACTTTGTGCCATATTCTGACAGAAAGACAACCCCAAAGAAGGGTGTGAACTCACAGCTTCTAGAGGTTAAAGTCAGACAATTCATCCAGGGAGTTGCACACTCCGATTAGAGGATCTTAAGGTGTTAAGGAAAAACCTGTACACTTCCATGAATGCAACTGAAATAAATAAACTGTGAATTACTGAAGTAATTCTCAAGCGGTACAGGGCTTGATTGCCTTGTATAGTGATTTGCGCCCACACATTGTGAGTATCAAGTAGGTGTAAAATGCCTGCAGTGGAGGAATAGGGAATGCTGATTTAAGAGCATCTTATACACACAGCCCTGAACTTAATAGGTATGAAAGTGTCCTACAACGTAAAGGGGAAAGAATTCGGTCCCCAAAACTCAAAATACTTGTCCTTTGTGACTGTTAAGTCCTTTATATTTGCAGATGTCCTGATATTAATGCTTATTCTTACAATGCACTAGAGAGAAGTCCATACCAAAACCCTGTTCTAGGTCCCACAAGGATCTGGAATACCTGAAACCCATTCCCAGGCCTTTCCGTTCACCCCCATTTTGTCAGTTTACAATATTTTCATTCTTTTGACTTGCTTTTTTTTTCTCTGTTATACACAGCAGAAGAAGAGCTCACCCTCAGCGTTTTCTTTGTAACTATTCTGCATCCACAGCATCACCTCACACAAAGAAAACCTTTATCTGGCCACGAAGATGATGTAAGAGTGAGTGACTGCATGGGTCAGGTGAGTGGCAATGGCACGGTAAGCCTTTCATCTGAGGTCACCAGAAAGAATTCAAATTGTCTCAACACAAAATGAAAGCAAAATAAAATTGTTCCACTTTAATGACTTTTTGCTCAACTGTGAGAAACGAGTTAGCAGTTTCACAGCAGACTGAGCTCCATGTCACAGAAAAGAAATAAGTAAAATAAGTAAATAGAAAACAGTGCAGTCATCTGATGCTACCACCCAATAATGAAATCAGGTCTGAAAACCAAACTAGCTTCTCACCTTCTATCTTCTAGTTAAGGATGGAGGTGCTCTGGTGGGAGGCAGAAATGTGCATTTCTATTGCTTGTGCTGTCCTCATTCTGAAGAAAAGCACAGGACTCAGTGTCTGGGGTTGTAAAGCCCATGCTAAAGCCACTTCAAAAGAGGGGAAGAGATGAAGGGAATGTGGGGTACGAAAAAGAGATTCTCTGCTCTCTCCTCACACAGTTGCAGGCCAAGGAGGAGCAGAGGATGCTTCCCTGTACCATCAGCTCCTGCTTGCTACTGGATGGACATGCACACTTTTAGGGTAAAGCTCCTTACGTGTCGGAGAGCACCAGAAGCAAAAAGAGTAATTTATAAGCAGCCAGCACCCCTACAATGCTAGCTCATTTCACATTTTTACTTTCTCCAAAGTCATCTTAGAGATAATACTTTCCCCTATGGCTAGAAATTAAAACATCTTTTTTTGTCTCCCTTTTATTTCACTGGCTTCAAAAAAAAAAAGCACTGGGAAGAAGATGGATGCTGTGGCAAATGCACACTGAAAACGTTAAGAGTTAACAAAACCGCTGGCTAGGAATAAAAGACGAGGTTAAGGGCAATGACCTTCTTTTTGCTCCTGAAAATGTAGAACAAAGGTTAGCTGTTCTACTAACCCTGCTCGCTGTTATTTTTTGATTCCTCATGGCCCAGAGAAGGCCTTGAAGCAAAAATATGGCCTCAAATCTCATGGCCTGTTTGAGGCGTGCATTCTTTGAGAACCTCTTCCTTTCATCAGATACAAAGCAGCCGATGAATGAAGCCAGCTCCCCCTCAGAAATGAGAGATGCACGGGAACACACTGGGCTGGGGGTGCTCGGAGCACTCTGGCAGCCATCAGCAACGATTAGGCAATTTATTTCTCCTGTTACATCCCTTCACTTTAACCACTGCGTGCCCAGTTGGATTGCTCCAAAGAAAGGGGCCAGTGCTTAATTCCATTAGCCATCACCGACTAAAATTCCAATATAACAGGACAGGAGAATAATGCTGGAAGGCATACTGATATGTCACTATCCTAAAAAAAACAAAAACCCTGTAGTTGACTGTAAAACAGAAAAGGAAGCAAATCTCTCACATACCACCTCCCCTAGGCCTCCAGACTCATTCTGACCGGTATGGACTCTCTGAATTGTTTTCTTATTTTATTAACAGCAGCAGTGATGCTCGGCTTCCTCTGTCTCAGATCTCTGTTCGATATTGGAGATTCACTTTCAAACTGCAAACAGCTTTTGTGCGAGAGGCTTGCTTGCCTCTTTTCTTCTCAGATCTCTGTCTTTAAATGAAATTGTAAGGCTGGCAGGATTGGACTGAAAAAGAACCATTAAACCTTGATAATTTTCTGCTAGAAGAAACACTTTAAGCCAAAACGACAGTCAGATCAGGAAAAAACATCCACTTTGATAAGCTGGTAATTAAACAGCAAGCAAGCTGGTGAGGCAATGTGATCAGTCAACCATGCTGGCCAAGATGTTACTGTCAAGTGGGACAGCAAGTTTTAAAGGCAAATTTTGCTCATCACCTACTTAAAAGAAAGACAGAAGATGCCAGAGATACTCCACTGCAGAGGAGAGGCCATGTACAGAAAAACAGGAAGGATCCTGGTCTTAGAAGAGAACCCAAAACACAAGGAACATGCCAAAGGGATGAGAAAACTGAAGCAGAGAAATCTTTTTAGTACTTTATTGATTTTGTCACGTCTTGTGATGTGTGAGCTGAAGGGTAACTGACTTGGAATCCCTCAGACAGCGTATTAAGTATTTCAAATGTCCCAGGGCAATAAGCCACCAGCTGGAGCAGCCATAAAGCTGAAGATTTGGGAAAAGATGGGTTTACATGGCATATTTTGTGAGGACCAGAATTGGCCCTGGAGGCCTAGGAGACTTGGAAGTGGTATGTGCCAAAGGAGTCAAAGAAAGGGACAGTACAGAAATCTATGCACAGGAAAGGGTTTCAAACCACATCAGCTCAGCCTGTGGAAACTGTGCAAAGGCAGGTGGGAGAGTCCGTAAGACTCAGGCCCGTAAAAACAACCAGCTCACATTAATTTAGCTGTTAAGCTTTGCAGAGATCTCCCACCCCACTACATTTGCTAAAGCTGCTGAAGCTGCTGCTACCAGTCCCGTCGTCTCCTTCCTCGGCACCAGTCCCTGGCATGAACAAGGGACGTCTGGGGACCCTTTAGTTCAGGGCTGAAACCTCTGCTCGGGATGTGGGGGTCTGCTGGCCACTGCACAGCCCCACATGTCTGCCAGGGAGGAGTGCAGGGTTGAGAGATTCCATGTGTTGGTTTGCTTTTGGCACACCACATGTTCAACCATGAAAGAGGCCACCGCAAAGCCCAAGTGGTACAACTGAGGAAAAAGGGCAAAATCCCATCTTTCACCATTTTTCCCTCTCTCTATGCATGTCCTGCAGCCCTTCCCTGCCCAACAGAGACTTGGCACATGAGTCACCCATCATTGTGCACGCCAAAGGTTCCCCATTCCTGGCAGGTTTGAGCGAAAACCAGACATGTGGCAATTGCAACACACATGACATTACAATTTTGGTATGTGGCTACCCAGATATCTCAGTTATCACCTGTTGGACAGATGGAGAGATCAGCACCTTTAGCAAAAAAAAAAAAAGTAATTTTTCTATGGCACAAGCTAAAAATATAAAATTCTATTCTCTATAACAATATCAGGGCATACAAAGACTACGTATATAACAAAGACCACCACAACTGGTCTGTCACCTATTTAATACAAGACACAGAGAGTCCAGAACAGGTTTTTCAGAAATCCCAAATGATAGCAAAATACAAAACCTGCACTGAAATCCCTAACAACATTAAGCAATGACCTCTGACATCACTGGAAATTTGTGTTACCTCCAGTGGATGCTGGATTAGACTCTTGTAGAGTTATGTAAATTACTGAAAGTAAATAATTTATTTGGAGGTTGATACTCTGGGGTTTTTTTTATTTTGTTGTGAACAGGCGAACTCCTAAAAATATGTTTCCTAGTCAATATTGATGAATGAAGGTTTAGTGCCAACAAACCTGACCTATGAAGTGCTTATTAAATGAATTTCCTGGACAATTGTTATGTTTATGTGATTGATCACTTTATTCCCATGAAGCTGTCTCAGTTCTCTGAACGAGATGAATGTAATTGTTAAGAAGAAACAAGAAGTGTTTTAAAGACAGTGATTGGTGAGAGTGGGAAGTCTGTCATTCGAGAAGTCTGTCTACTGACAGATTGCATTGTCTTTCAACACAAAAAAAAATTTCAACACGTAGCAAAATCATACTTACAAGGAAAAAACCCTGTGTAACGCATGGAAGAGAAATAAATATGAACCAAAAAAAAATTGTCAAATTGTTTCTGAAAACTTTTTGCTACCACTGAACTACTTCTGCTCATAAATTAGTAGCAGTACAATCCCAGGCCAATTCAAACATGAACAAAATATTTTGAAGAGTATCCTTAAAAGGTACCATAATCATATGCAGTATGTATTTAGGGAA
>NW_009258756.1:265056-268116 GCF_000687185.1 Egretta garzetta
AGCATTTTAGAGTCTTTGAATATTAACATGGCATGTTTTGACTCCTGTCATTTATACCAAATCTCCATAATACTCAGCCAGACCAGCCATTGGAATAGCAGAGCATTAAACAGCATCCTCCCAGGTATAGTGGTCTTTCAACCAGGGTTCAAGACTGTAGACAAAATGACAGACCAAAGAGAGTGTCTGAAAAGAAAATTACTGACAGAAGTAGGGACAATCAGGAAAATTAAGACCCATGATAAATAAAACCAAGCTGACACTGTTCTCAGCTATTAGCACAGGAATGAATGACATTCAGTTCCTCCTCCTTTTTTATGATTTTCCATCTCTGGTCAGGTCACTGGCTCTTTGAGTCTTGAACCCCACTGCTGACTGACGCTTCAGAAGAAGGTAATAATGTACATGGCCAACCAAATAATAAGCTGTGGTGTGAAATGGGTGTAAAAGGATATCTGTACCGACTTCTGCACATGATCAGAGTTCACGTGTGGAATTAATTTGTCTCAGAGCCTTCTAACATGCTTAGGTCAAATTCACATATTGAAAAAGATCTCAGTGGAGAAAGAGGATGGGCCTACACACCTTCTGTTTCCACCATCAGTATCAGTGCTCCTTTACCTTTAATTCTCACACCACCCCCCCATCACTAGTATATTTTGCTACAATATTTCAACAGGGCTGTAATAATAGTGATTCTGACTAAGCATCAGAGCTAGCCAGTACCAACCCCTGTTGCCTTCATAACATCTGCTTTCCCACCATAGCTACACAGTGAGGAAACAGGTTTATGAGCTCCCTCTTAATGTACTGTTAAAAAGTCAGGTGCTTCTCCAGAGCTCTTCCAAACCTATCGTAGTGCAGGATATTATTCTGACTTATATGAAATATAGTGCAAAGCACATGGCAGAGCCTCCTGAAGAACCATAGGAAAGAAAAGGAACTACTGATGCATTCCGGGGTGGGGGGGGTGGGATGGGGAGGGGTGGTGGTGGAACCCAGGAATAAAACTTTGCAAATGCGTAAGGAAACTTCAAAGCTACAAGGTTCAGTCCAGGTTTCAGACCCTTCCAAATGCACAGGGATTTGCATCTGTAAAATGCACCTTCAAGTTCATGATCGAAGCTTCTCCTCAGAAATCTCCAAGGACTTTGAGATTTTAGGTTGGTATTCAGGCATATGGACTTCAAAACTGCTAGAAGTTTCCTTATCACTCTGAATAGTCTGAAACATTAACAACTAACATTCTCATTACTGCTACTACAGTTTCGTCCAGAGCAGGAGTAGTCTCTCGTCCCCTGTTCTTAGACGAGCCCAAAGCTGCTTGAGTGTTGGCTGCTAAACACTCGTTTATCATCCTGTGGGCTTCTCTCCACCTTTTCTTTTATGTATGCTCACTGTGCATCTGCACAGAAGATAGGATGTATATTTTGCAGCGTGGTGTTTTAGCACATGGCTCAGCATGCAGAACGCACGCTTTCTAGTCTGACTGTCAGCGTTCCCAGCATCAGGACACAGCTAAATAGCTCTCAGGATAGGGCTCATTAGCCTCCACCAAATAGCCAAGAGGAGCAATAGATTTCATAAGTGAAAACATACACCAGGTGGAAAATACTCATCACTGGATTTGAGCAAGGACACATATTGCTCTTAAATACTTCCTAGTAGCTATGGGGAAAAAAAAGGTAGAATCACACATCTGAATTAGTTCTCTGTGGCTTCATCTTCACTGGTGCATTCTGCAGTGCACCCCAAAGTCCTGGGGTCCACCTAAGTGGGGAAACCACTGCAGCCCTGTTGTTCCCATCTGCCCGGATTTACTCCCCAAGGAAACAGGAATGAGTTGGGAGATGACATCTGCTCAGGCCCTACCACGACAGACCATTTTAACACCACCAAAGCACCTACTGCAAACAGCTATGAAGAGTTCCCAATCCCACTTTTTGGATATATGGGACTAAATCTTATTCCTTTTGTATTAAGCTTTTTGTCTGCAGTCCAGAGGCCACTCCAAGCGGCCATTCCAAACTGCCACCTGCACATCTTGACTGCTAAGACGCACAACTAAACACTCGAATCCACTGAGTACATTGGAAAGCATTGGTGGAAGACAAAGGTGATGATCACGCATTAGGATACACTGGGGCCACTGGGGCTGTACAGCTCAGAGCTGCATCCTGGCATAAAGCTATTGCAAAATGTTGATTCATAAAGAGGAGTTTTCTGGTACTTACACTAATTTTGTGAATTTTTCGTGCCCCACTGAGTAAATTTGCATGATACAGAACTAACTTGTTAAAGGTGGAATGGTCCTACAGAATATGCTTTTGTTTGGTTACCATTAAATCTTCTCAGGATTGCTTTAGTACAGAAACACATCCTTTTTTAGACCATGAGGCTGTTGAACTGAATTTCCATTTATTGCCAGTGTGAGCACTCGGACAAACACCAACAGACAGCCAGAGGAAAGCTGTAGGGATCTTTTCAGGGCATCTAGTGGATCTAGATTGAGGGGGATCATCTGAAAAAAAATGGTTTCCAGGCCAGCCCATGTTTTCAGGATAAGTGAGAGGTTAGGAAATTCATGCTGGAAGCGCCTGCACCAGCGGGACCTGCAGTTGCAGCAGCAGGGAGACAAGGGCTTGAGGAATTTGCCTTCAGAAAGAGCCCTACCCAAATGGAGCCAGAGCAGAGAGCTGGCTCTTGACAGCAAGGGATAAATAACAGCTTGGAGACAGCCTGAAGGAACCACTGGGAGTGTCAGGTCAAGAAATGAAACCTGTGAGGAGACTAACTGTGAAGTGACAAAAACCGCCGTGCCAGAGGCCATGTCATCGGCGCCTTCTACCACATCCCTGCAGAGGAGGCACCACCAGTGCCCCAGCAGAGACAGCACCCTACGTCCGCAGGGAGAGGGACCAAGGAAGAGGGATCCGTTGCCGCTTGGCCCTCCTCACTGCTGTAGTCAAGGGGGTGGCGTCAGCCCCCTGACACCAGAGCTCAGCACAGCACTGCACTGCCAGAGGAGCCTTTGCCCTGCTGCCGCCAGCGCGGAGATGA
>NW_009258756.1:268225-272476 GCF_000687185.1 Egretta garzetta
GAATGCCGTTTGTTACACTGACACTGTCCCTGCTTTGGGCTTTTTGTCTTTTTACTGCTGATGTCTGCCCTTGCTGAGACTAGGAGAAGTCCCATGTTCATATGACAGTGGTTTCATTTCAGGATTTATTAAGCATGTTTAAATATTAAATAGTCAATAAATGCCAAATCAAGGCAAATATTCATTTAAAATGTAAAAAAGAGGTTTCAAGTCAGCAAAAGCCAACAATACATGAGCTCCCTCTCAGGGGAGTGCACTGGCCTGATGGCACCAGAAGAGATGTCCCACTCCAGAAGCGTTGTTTCAGCTTCTCTTGGCGCTTTAGGATTTCTTTACGGTTTTTGTTCTGATTGCAGCACCAAGTTTATCCTTCTTTCAGAAAAAAAAAATAACAATAGAATTGCACACATACAAAATGCATTTCACCACCTCCCAGGTCCTGAGGGGATTTAGAAATGGCATGTAAGTCATCCCAAGCCAAAATCTTCGAATGAGTAGTATTTCATGGATGCATGGGATGCAGCAGGGCAGCACTGAAAAGGCCAGGTTTTGTCCTATCACCACTAGCTCCAGACATGACTGCAGGATGGCAGGAGAGTTCAGGCTCCACAGCTTGCCTGCAGGCTGTGCTCAGCCTCTGCCACCTCGCAACGGATGCGGTCGATACCAGGCATCACTGAAAATCCCACAGCTGATGTGAAAAGGTTGCTGAGCACAACACTCACTCCTGAAAAGAAAAATCAACACTTTCCAAATTGCTCTCCCTGTAGTGTTTGAGGTACCACGGTGCCTGCTCTTCACTGTTGCTCTCTTATTGATACGGCAAAGCTGTATGACCTTTTAAATTGCAGCCATGTTTATTCATGCCATATCTAGCACTTGGCTGCAGTTAGGTTTCCTTGAGAATGTACGGGAGGCCTAAAGACACTGTATAGAAAAGTGCCATGCCAGAGAAAAGCCCTTCTATGAAGGCAGTCTTCTGGGCAGAGGAATATGGTTAGCACGTAGCCTGAACAAATTGCTGGAGATCCATGGTGAGACTCCAGTCACAGTTGCAGTTAGAACCCAATGCCACAGTAAGGGGAGGGAAAAACACATGCAGGGTCTGATTGAAACCCCAGAGGACTGACTTCAGAGGACTCTGGCTCAGGCTCTTGCTTTACAAATCCTCCCGGGCTTGATTTCCACACCAGCCAGGTCTGCATGATTTTACATCGTTATGCAGCATAGTGTATGAGTCAGAACACATGCAGATGCTTCCTAGAGGTTTTCTCTTAGGTGTCTGTAAAGCACCACATATTTAAACTGCATTTCCTAAATCACAAACAAATAACTATGTAAGGCTTCCTGATTTATGTTCAAAGTTTGTTTTTTTTTTTTTTAATGTGAAGGTCACCTTGAAAGCCGCAGTGTAAAGAGCTTATCATTTTATCTCTAGCATCACAGTCCTGCCTCTGCCTACAACTGCAAAAGATCCTCTCCACATGAAAAACTCATTTTTAACTCTTGTGCAAAATTGACCTGTCACAGATTTTGAATATGCAGCCATGATCAAAGAGCACCCACCTGGCCACGTCAAAGAGCTGGTTGGGTAGAAAAGTGCAAGATCCCTTGGCACTTCGCATACTTCTGAAATAAGTTTGGAGAGGCAATATGGTTTTGGAGATATCGTGCTGGCCCTGGCATTCAGGAGACCTGGATTCTATTTCTGGGTCTGCCACTGACCTGACGAATGACTCAAGACAAATGACTTCAACACATCTGCCAAGTTTCACACAGCAAGTGAGACACTCACACTCTCCCATTCCCCCCCTAAGCCATCCCTTCTCAGCACCTGCATCCCACACATCTGCAGCATAGTCATGGCCTCTCATCTGCCTCTTGGTCCCTTATACAAGCTGTAGTTTACCATCCCCCTCCTCATGTGCCAGCCTGCTGTGTCTGGGGTGCAGGGTCCAAAAGCAGGAGGGAGGGTTCAGTGCTACAAGACACATTTGCCAAAAGCACCTACGTCAGCTGTCTTTCCATGTCTCAAGACCTGATGTGTCCAGGAAGGCTTCTTTCATGGGACACGACTCATGGACTACATCAGCTATGCACACTCAGTGTTCACCTGCATGTATCTCACAGCAACATGGGAATTCCATTTGTGGGCCTCTATTTTTCCTTCTACCACTTCCACTGACACAAAAAATCGCTTGGCACAAGTACAACAGTTCCCATAGTCTGCATGGCACAAAGAAGCTCCAGCTCTCCCAAGGACCCCAAGTCCTTCTGTGCCTTCATGACCACAGATTCATTTTCCCGCCCAGTAGACCCTTCCTCCACTAAACCATCTTTGTAACGACTGAAGTACATCGCTAGTGATCCCATTTCCCAGGGCTGGCACTAATTATTTGCTGGATGACTTTTGAAAAGTATTTTACTGTCCTGGCCTTACTTATCTTCAAAATGCAAATACATCAGGAAGAAGGGAGAGCTGTAACCTTTGTCTGAAAAACCCCTACATGTGAACCAGCTATTATTATCATTCTTGTTAAATATTATGATTATTTCATTAGTTACTCTGACAGAGAAAAATATGTACTTGGAATAGGAGTCACTAGGGGATTCTCTGCCCAGCCTGATATCAGCCTCTTCTCTGTAAACATGGACTGCCTGCAGCATGTTGATTTTTGTTTACCTTTCACAATGGAGAGGTAGAACTCTAATGCATCAGTTTCTTGATTTTTTCACAAAAAGGTGTTACAAGGAAACATAGCTATCTGTAAAATGTAAATTAGGATTCTGTGCATAAATTCATTAACATTGCTTTGCATTTGGCATCGCTTGAAATCAGAATTCTTGGTGGGACAGAGGGGATGGAGATTCTTTCTTGTTTTGAGGGGAGAAAGAGCCCACAGTAAGCAGCAGGATGACCAGCCCTTTCTGAAAGCAATTCTAGCCACTGCTTGCATGATATAATAACAAGAGTGATACATCTGCTTCTTAAAAATACACTTTGGTTTAAATTACTTAATGCTAAGTGTCTCCCCACAGCCCCTGGGTAGCAACAAAAGAGAGGAAAAGGTGTTGTACCAGGTCATCAGCACTATAAATGGCAAATATGCAGGGGAAGAGAGGGGATAACAGAACATGCCTTAGGGGGAGAAAATCTCAAAGGGAACCTCAACCATCAGTGGAGAAACCCTTGCAGACTTCTCCCAGTAATACTTTTGTTCTATATGTAAGAACTGAAATGCCAGCAAAGGAAAGGACATCACTGAATGGGCACTGTACTTACACACAGAGAGCAAGGAGAGTGAGCCTGAAAAGCTTGAAAACCAGGTGATGAAGAGACAGAAAAGGGAAAAGGAAGGAAGGGGACCATGTGACAGAAGAAAAATTGTGGCCAAGAGATGACAAGTTCAACATCACAGAGGAAGCCTGTTTCAGAGGTAGGAATTGGAGAGCCAGGAGCATGCCCTGACCATATAGGAAATGCAGGTTGTCTCCATGAGTGTCCATCAGCAGGGAGGAAAGGGAACAGGGACAGGCTGAGGAAAAAAGTTCACTTGCCTCTGTCCAAGAATGTCTGTATCCAGGAAACAAAGAAAGTGTGAATTTCCTTTACTTTTAATGAAGGTCATAAATTCAAGCAAAAGCTTAAAGGCAAATACTTTGACAGAAAAGAGCCAAAGCCCTATAACTGAGAGGTGGGATCAACCACTCACACAGGCTTCTCTTAAATCCTTGTTGTGTTACTCTTATCTCTGAGAGTAGCTTTTACCATAGTTTTTACCAACCTATATAATCTTTGGCATTTGAAAACCGTGACACATGCAGTTGCTCCACCTGGCTTTAAAATAGAGTCTGCAAGAGTATTGAATAGAGACCGTTCCTCCCACTGATCTTCATTCACATGGAAGCCAATAGCAAGAAAACACTCACTCCACTCCAAGCCACCTTCTCCAAGCTTGCATGCACCCATCACTCTTTGGGAGGACTGCTCAGTCCGTGCTCATGCTGGCCCAAGGAGCCAGGAGTTCCTCAAGCCTGGAGCTTGAGGTCCCCCTCAAGCTTACTCTGCACAGGAGTTTGTGTCTCTGTCTGCAAGGTGTGTGTCAGCAAGGACCCAGCAGCCCTTCTGGACATGAGCCGGCAATGTGTGCTGGCAGCCCAGAGGGCCAACCGTACCCTGGGCTGCATCGCGAGAAGCGTGGCCAGCAGGTCAAGGGAGGGGATTCTGCCCCTCTACTCTGCTCTGGTGAG
>NW_009258756.1:272623-280469 GCF_000687185.1 Egretta garzetta
AAATCTTTTACAATGAGGGTGGTGAAACACTGGAACAGGTTGCCCAGAGAGGTAGTGGAGGCCCCATCCCTGGGAACATTCAAGGCCAGGTTGGACGGGGCTCTGAGCAACCTGATCTGGTTAGCGGTGTCCCTGCTCACTGCAGGGGGGTTGGACTAGATGACCTCTAGGGGTGACTTCCAACCCAAAACATTCTATGATTCTACGATTCTCAGCAAGCTCCCACCGCTTACCAACAGAATGGATAAACAGGAAAATCCCATTCCCTGCCTCACCCCAGACCAACAACTCGCAGCTGAGTGCCAGTGCAGCAGTGCTTTCCCTGGCATTCATTTAGGCATAATATTAAGTGTTTTAACTACTTCACATTTCATGATCTTCTATTTCTGTAGCGCTGCCAATCCACACTCACTGCAGACTGTCCTCAGTGCGTTCAGAGATTTATCTGGGGAAACTTCTGGCTGCTCAGTGCACGAATCTTAAACTCTGACCTTGGGAAGGCAAAGAAGCGTGCTGGTAACTCTGTCAATATTTCAGGTCACTAACATAACAGAGGTTGCGATCTTCCTCGGGGGAATTCCAGTGAGCAAAGGCTCCTGTGGCTGGGTTATTTAGGAGGGTCAGGATATGGTTATTTAACTGTTTACAGATAAAGAACTGCAACCAGGTTAGCCGTGCATGCCAATGAGAAGAGGGAAGAGCAGGCTCCAAGGTCCCCTGAGACGTGACTGTGGGTCTTGCCTGGGCAAGGCAGCATCCCCCTCCAACAGGCTCAATGCTTCACACTCCTTACTCAAAGACGAGTGAGTAAAACACAAGCGCTGAAGAGATGGGCATGACAGAAAGGAGAATGGAGGATTACCTGGCTCTAGCAAAGCCACAGGGAACCCATCTGCTTGAAATGTGAAATGAACAATTCGCAAAAAAAATGTGCTGTGGATATAGGGTCTTGTTGTCAGCCCCTTCACTGTTAGCTATTGATTTTACAGTATTTGTAAGATTTATTCCCTTTTATTTTCACCAGGGGAAATTAGGCTGTCAGGATCTATTAACCCGAAACAAGCCATTATCCCTCTCATGATTATTGCCTTCCAGGGCTGGCTGCAAAGTGCCCCCAGGCTCTGTCTGCCGGGGAAGGAGGCTGCAGGTTTTGACATGCGTGCGTCTCACAGCCGCCCTGCCTGTCCCGCTCAGGCTGCAGTGGATCCAGCTGACCAACCTGCAGAGAAGTCAGCAACGCATGCCTGAAGCAATGCATGCATCCCCCTTCCCCATTGCTCGCCCAAGGCCCATCGACGGCATGCCAAACAACTCGTGCGATGCCACTGGGAAGCATCTCCCTCTCCCGTCCTCCTAACAAACTGTGACACCCCCGGGCAGTGTGTGCCCACTGCCAAGCAGCAGCACTTGGACCGGAGGTACGAGCGTGTGCATGAATCAAGATGACTTAGGCATTCAAACTCAAATGCAATATCTGCTTTTCTATTTACTTTCTTACAGTGTTTTTATCTGCTTACTTTATGAGAAAGAATATAAAAAGCAGAATATAAAAAGAAATAAACTTAAATCCACAGGGATATAAAGGTCCCAAGAATACAGAAACTAATTTGCTAAACACCACCAGAATGGTGCTCACTCTCACCAAATTTCGTTTGAAAAGTGTGTGCAGGCTCATTAGTGGCACTTCTGAGGAGATCGGGGACTTCAGTCTGTGCCTGACCTCAGTCAAGGCACTTTCATGGGGCACAGCCATCCTCGGGGGCTGTGTTAATGTGCCTACTAAAACCTCTGCTCCACACATTCAGCATGGGATTTTCAAAACCCCTTAAACCGGTCAAATAAAAATCAGTCGCCGTTGGCTCAGAGCCATATGCTGTTCCCCAGTGGCGACTATTTCCATAACGAACCACAGGTCTCAAATTCCAGCCGGCTCAGCACCAGCCAGACACACTAAATAGGAATTGTGAAGCACAGAAAATTATGAAGCACAGACCTGGAAATAGGATTCATGCCCTCTCGGCTTCTAGAGCTGAGTGCATTTCCCCAGGCAACAGAGGCGTTTTGACTGGTGGAGCGGCAGGCGCTATGGGACACACTTTTCTTACCTTCAGTTTTTCAAGCCATGTGAAAAGCAGCCTGTGCTTTTAAAGCCCTTTTGAGGCCTACCCAGTTGACTGCAGAGTGAAGTTATTCACTCATGAACAGTGCCTCCTTCCTGAGTTGCACACTTAAGCCCAGCAAAAACACTCTACAGTGCAGTCTCAGTATGTGATTTTCAGTGCTAATACTGTGGTCAAATCAAACCCAATTTCCTCTGGAAAAAGGTCACACATCACTCTTCAGTGAGGAGCATTTCCACCCTAAATCACAACTTTCAAACATCTGCCATTACTGCTGAAAAACAGCTTAAGAAAACCACCACCACCTAGAAGGCATTTCCCCTCCTCCCTTTTTATTTTTCTCAGGAATAACTAAATTAACTTTGCTCTTATTTGCAAAGAGGGGACAGAAAAGAAAAAAAAAAAAAAAGAAAAAAAGAAAAATCTTTATTTCAGACCAGAAACCAAGTATGACAAATCTTTGCCAAATGCAGAATGCCTCCCGGGTTCAGTTTGAAAACAGGACTTTAAAATTTAAAGCACCTTGATAATCTCAAGTGCAATTCTAACTGCACCAGCCCCTGCTAAAAATGTTCATTCTCTAGCATTCTGCCACTTCAAACCCCTGGCAGTTATGGGAAGAGAGAATATGGCAAGTACATCAAGGCACATGCGTGTCAGCCACCACTCTGCTAAGCGAAGAAGAACGGCCAGCTTCCTCCTAACAGCTGGTTACCAGACCTGGCGCTGCAGGCAAGAGCAGATCCAACTGGGGACTCAATCACTGCAGCCAGGCCATAACTCCTTGGGAAAGGCTGAGCAGCACCATCTGGGGTCAGCTCGCATCTTGCCATGGGGCCATCTGCATTCCTCTGATGTTCAGCCTCGCTCTGCAGAGACAGACGCAAGAAGCGAAAATAGAGACTGTTCATCCTGTGGATGTGGTTTGGGTTTTCCCTCCTGACAGCAAACGGGGATCAGCCCTGTTAAGTTCTGGCTGGGGGCAGGTATATTGCCAAGCAAGCCACCACGATAGTGTGCTTCCATGCATGTGAGAGCAAAGCAAGCAGCAGGGGGACTGGATTAACAATATAAAACTCGTAGAGCAAGCTCTCATCATGCATTCGAGGCTTTATGAGCTGTGAGCATTATAGCCATGCTCATGATCAGGATTTGACCGCTTCTGCAAAGAAAACGGTGTCTTGGAGTCACTTGTAATGAGGCACTCCCAGTGCAGCCCTGATGGCACGCGGAGTGTGTAAAAGCCCAGCTGGGAACCTCAAGGGTAGCCACTACCCCAAAGCCACTTTGTCTTGAGGATGTTTGAGCTAGGCCTAATGTGTTGTGGAGCTTGTACCACTGAAGTGCTCTGGGGAGACTGGAGAGGAACAGTTTCTGACACACCATTCCTCATTTAATTCCCTCTGGAGCAGGATGGTGCCAGAGCAGGCCAGAGTAATTAAGCACACCATCTGGGCCTCAGTGTCTCATGTTCGAACAGACTAAGCCCGCATCTTGTTAACCCTTCTGCATCCATAGTCATTCACTGAGAACAAAAATTTGGAGTAGGCGTAAGAGGTGCAGCTGCAGAGCCTTACAGAGGCACACTCAGCACTGCTGGGCTGAGTTAGACACTCTCCAGTTCAACCATGGGAAGGAGCAAATGACCCAAGGGTGGACCGGGACCAACAATGCTAAAAGCAATGGTTGTGATCTTTCAGACTTGTCAGCAGAGGCAGTCAAGCCTTTCCATAGAGTGAAATTAAACCAAAAAACAACAGAAGGGACTGCATCGGCAAGAGCAGGAGACTGGCCGGATCACAGCTGTCTCTACTGAAGGGTTTCCCGGGTTCAAATGTTGCAAATCAGGGGATGAGCCAGTGCCCAAATGGTGTACTGAAGATAGAAAGCAGCAGAAGTCCTCACAAGAGAAACCCTGAGTGGAGGCAGTGGATGGGCCTCCTTTGGCACAGAGCTCATCAGAAGGAAAAACTTTGGGGACTTCTGATAAAGAAGCTTTGAAAACTCCCACTGTAATTTGTTTCACTCTAGTCAAAGAAACAGATTTTGGTTTAATTATCTTAGATAGAAATTAGGTTATTCCAAGACGCCTCTTAATTTATTCTACTGACTTCCTAGCCTAGTAGGAATAGAGTCCTAAAGGGCCAAGCTTCAGCTAGCCACAGAAGTAGCAGGATGCCATCACCCAGGTAATGCAGGTGGTCTTCAGGAAAACCTCAGCTAGAGGGAAAGATTTGTTTATTAAAATGCAGGCATTCGATCACACAGAAATGATTGTTAGATTTTCAGAATGACTGGCTGGATTCAAGGAAGTGGAGAAGGCAATCAGAGAGATGTTGTGTTTACCAGATTATGCAGAGAGATTCAGGATTGAGGATATGACATAAATCATGTTAAGGGACTATGGAAAGACTGAACAGCAGATAGGTAACATTCAGGATTGAGGAGAGGAAGATTAAGTTCTGGCAGAAAACCCTAGAGTCCTATTTGTGATGTGAACTGTCCTTAAATGTGCAAATACCACCGTTTATCCAGCAGTAACAGGCCAACCCATGACAGTCTCACATAAGAAAAACACCTCTTAAGCCCTGCCTGAGTCAGAACAGTGCTCAGGCTTAAGGAACAGCCCTTTGATTCCTTGCTTTCCCTCCTCAAAAATACTTCACTCAAAAGTATGTAGAAGCATCTTGGCACTGCCCCAAAACCAAGCATCCCTGGGGAAAATGAGACAGTGCATGATAAGCACACAGAGCTCTTAACCAGCTGAGAAACCCCGCTGTCCTTTCCACCTGCCTTCAGACATGCAGCAAGGGACAGGCAGAGAAAAGGCAACCGACCAGTTTATGAGTGCACCCACAACATCTCCAGGCCACGTCATACAACTTCCTGGCTAATCAAATATTCCTCAGTGATTCTGGAAGAGGAATTATAATAAAATACTGGGTTTCTGTCCTGTTACCACACACTGCATCTGAGCAGCTTCAGAAGTCAGGCAGCAGTTTCTTCCAAGGGTCTCCAGGAACACATCTTACACATGCAGAGGAACTGTCCTGTTTTCTTCTTCTACTGCCAGGGCACACATTAAATGCACTCCTTTATTTTAACAAGATAAGAAGCTGCATCTTTTTCCCTTACAGTCTTCTTCCTTAATATGTGCTCTGCAGTCTTTGACATGCTTGGGTGCCTTGACAAAAGGGAAGAGCAAAGGAAGGAAACATGGAGCTTTGAGCAAGGGAACCAATAAATGATGTGCAGTGGCAGATGCTGCTGAGGTTGCAAGGAAAAAGTACAGCCTAGTGGGTAAAGCAAGCAAGGTCAGAAGTGTGCATTCTTCCCAGCTTTGCTACTGGCTTACGGTATGGTTATGGAGCATCCCACCTTCTTCACCTATTAAAGGAGAACAATAATGCTAACTTACCACAGGGCAGCATAAAGATGAGCTATTAGTCATTGGAGAGTGCTTTGAGATCTTGAAATGGAAGTTATTATGAAACACAGTGTCATTGTTTTCCACAGAGAATCATACAGATGAATTTTAATGGGAACAGGTATGTATATTGCCTTTGTGTAGTACCTCTATAGCATGCCAGGATCTGTTTGGATCTATATTTTATTCCAGTAAGATGAGAAGGGAGATTTAACAGCACAATAGGAACAAATGAAATCCCAGGACCTTTCTTCATTGCTAGATCTTCCTCTGAAATTCCTATTTATTGCATTTTCCCTGCAGCAACAAAACCACAGCAGCAGTAGCTATTACTGTTCCCATATACAAACCATATTAGACAGCATTTACAATATTAGCTGTCAAATAATATCCTTCCTCCTACCACCCACTCCTTAATATACACCCACTGATGTGAGAAAATGAAGATTTGGGTATTGGAAAGGGGGGCATCTCTCCAGGCAGGTGTGGCTGCAGACTTATAATATCACAGGGATACTATCTGCAGGGCATGTGGGGAAGAAACTCAGAACTGAAAAGGAAGATAAAAGGGCAAAACCTGAAACATTTTCTGTGGAGATGACTGGGCTTGAATTTTCTAAGGTATTTTCCTGTCATGCTGCTACCAACTGCCTCTTTCAAATGATGGGAAAAGCTGTGACCTTTATTTGTATTCCTGCAAGAAACTGATTGCTCAAACAATGTACAATTAAAAATATTTTTTTTGTTTTGCAAAAAAACCATAGTAATATATTTTGTATTTACAGAATAGCTTTCAGCCTGAGATCTCAAAATAATTTGCAAATAGTAAGAAGAATTTGGCCTCATAGTATCAGCACAATACAGCAAAAAGCTGCAGTCCCTTTTCATGAACAGGACAACTGAGGCACAAAGATGTTGTGCCACCAGGTTATGGTCACAGGTTATGGATGGTGGCAGGATTAGGAGCGGAATCCAAGTCCCCTGACTCCCAGAGGTGTGAGCAAAACAGGACCACATCCCTCATCTTCCATGCATTTAGCCCTGATCAATCATACCCCCCGTCCCTGTCTGCTGCCACAAACATGTCAACTCCAGTGCAAGCACAGCTCTCCTTGGACACTCAGGCACCCCAAACACACCTGTAGTTCCCCATATGACCTCACATATCCTGCAAGCACACACCTGCCTTCCCTTGTGCACAACCACTTTCTGAGAACTTCACTATGATAAGTGAATGCACAAAACAGCTACAACATGATCTACAGCGATGAGAGGGGGAAAGGACCACCTCTGGCCTCTCAGACCACACCACAAAGTCCTGTACCACTGCAAGGACCATGTGACCAAAGGGAGACCAAGCTGAACTCGTGGCCCCAGCCTGCAGTAGCTCTTACTGACTATTGAAGGGCAAAAAAAAAAAAAGTGATGCATGTTACTCAGCAGCTCTGTAGGCTGCAGAGCAATGCTTACCACTGGAGCCATGTTCAAACTCCATTTTTCATGTCTGATTTCTCATGGAGCTCTTTCTTCTGTAACAAAATGCTAAAGCAGTTTGTTTAAAAGAAAACCAGACTGTCTCCTGGCACCGTGCAGAGACATTCGCATGGGCACGCAGTATCTGCAGCACGCCACCAGATCAAAATGGTGGCACTTTGAAGTCCCTTTTGCAGTGAGGCAGGTGACCACAAATGGCACAAGGCAGCAAGGGATCAGAGTCTATCCCCCAGCCATTTTTCTTGAAGAAGATAAATCTGCTGTCTGTCACTGAGAAACTTCTCACATCTAGAACTACCAAAAAAAGGGACTTTGGCTAGCGACTTGCAGGCACTCCTGCAGTCCTATACATGCCTGTCCTTTCACGTACACCAGATCACATGGACATACATGGTCAGGAAGAAGCTGAGACCTTCGAAAGACATTTCTGTGTGTGAACACACACGCTGAAAGACACCTCTAGTTGTGCTGACAGCTTTTACGCTCTCACAAATTGCTTCTGCAAATGCAATTGTTCATCTTCTGTCAAAACACAAGGAAATAAGTTTGCTCTTTGGTGGCAGTTTCTTAATAAGGAAGAGGGATTAGCATCAGCCTTTAATACAAAATGAGGGTCCACTTCATCACCACAGTCAGTTCCACCCAGGACCATGGGACCTAAGCAACTGTCATGGTTTAACCCCAGCCGGCAACTCAGCACCATGCAGCCGCTCGCTCACTCCCCCTGAGTGAGATGGGGGAGAGAATCAGAAGAGTAGAAGTGAGAAAACTCATGGGTTGGGATAAAGACCGTTTAGTAGGGAAA
>NW_009258756.1:280514-305429 GCF_000687185.1 Egretta garzetta
TGAGCAGGCAGGTGCTCCAGGAAAGCAGGGCTCCATCACGCATAATGATTACTTGGGGAGACAAACACCATCACTCCCCCTTCCTTCTTCTTCCACCAGCTTTATATGCTGACCACGACGTCATATGGTATGGGATACCCCTTGGGTGAGTTGGGGTCAGCTGTCCCAGCTGTGTCCCCTCGAACTCTTTGTGCATCCCCAGCCTCCTCGCTGGTGGGGTGGGGTGAGGAGCAGAAAAGGTCTTGACTCTGTGTAAGCCCTGCTCAGCAGAAAAAAAAACTAAACCATCCCTGTGTTATCAACACTGTTTCCATCACAAATCCAAAACATAGCCCCATACCAGCTACTGTGAAGAAAATTAACTCTATCCCAGCCAAAACCAGCACAGCAGCCTCCTGTCCTCCATCCATTCATCCACTTCCATACCAGCAGGAGGGGACAGAAGGAGGGAAAGCAAAGGCATAAGGTCAGAAACTATGTCAAGTAGACATTATTTCAGGGGACCTTTCCACTTTACTGGGATTATTTTTTTTTCTTAACTGTTTCACTGCTGGTATTTCTACTGCATGCTGGGCTGTTGTTCTACATTGCAATAAAATAGGATGATGTGAACTAAGGACGATGTAATATTTAGGATCTTAACCACCCATCCAGATAACATCAGTGTCTTCATTATCTTCATCTCAGCAATACTAAGCTGGAAGGAACTTTAAGCACTAGATTCAGCTCCATGAAGGGTAAACAGGTGACACCCCCCGTGTTACAAAGTTGCAAATGTACCCAGAAATCAGTATTCCTGTTAAAACTAGATGAAGTTAACATTACTGGTAACTATAACATCAACATTTGAAAACATTCCAAAAATAGATGTAAAGAAAAAGTTTTAAAATTAAGTTTTCACTTAGAAATGACTTTTTCTTCAAAATTTCTTAGGAAAAAAAAAAACTCTTTCAATTTATAAAGCAATGCTTGCGGGAATTTCCATCCATATATGAAGCTATTAAACTCCTTGATTTTGCTCACCTGGCCATCTTTTGATAGATTTTCTTCTTTTCCCCAAAAAAACCCTAATAGCCAAATGCCCAGAAAAGACTTCAGGATGCTCTGGCTGTGGCATGGGCAGAAGCAGCAGTTCTGGTGACTGGAAAGCTGGAGCCTGCCCATAAAGCCTTTGCATGAGCCAGGCAGCAGATGGGGGTACCTGGCTTTGGGTTCTGAAGCTGAAGCTGTGCCTTTGGCTGCTGACCCTGTGCTCCAGTCCTGGCGTGGGCTGCAGACCTTCCATTCAACTAGTGGTGCAACCACTGCCTTAGCAAAAAACGTGCTTGAACTCGCTTGTTAAAAAAAAAAAAAAAGGTGTTTTCAATTTCCCATAGCTATATGTCAGTGACGAGAACAAGTTAAAAAAATGCTTCATGAAGCTGTCTGTAAAAATGGCAGGAGTTTTTAACGCACAGCTCTGCATCATGTCCCATGCACTGGGAATTCATCTCAGTGAAGGGGCCACCCAGGGAGATGACGACCAGCGTAACCACTGCCCACCAGTGAATCCTCTCCTGGTTGTGTGATTACAGAAGACACTTCTGCTTGTGAGAAACAGAAAATACTAAAGCCTCCAAACTTGTGAAGAAGCCACTGAAACCATACCCCAAGCTGAGGCGAGTGGTAGCCGCCCGTGTCTGCAGACAGCCCAGCAGGCACCAGCTGGGAGGTGTGCAACTACCACTGCCCTCAGCTCTGCGGGTCCCATGGACTACATCCAGCCAACATCCAGAAGGAGGAACGCAGCACAGCCTGGGCCAACCAGGTGGTTACTCCCATCCCAAGCAATAAAATAAACCTTTTTCTCCATGTTACAGATGAATCCAGTACTTCCTTCACTTGAAGGAGTGTCGCAGCAGGGAAGAGGATTCAGTGTTGCTGTGCTCACCTTTGCAAAAAGGGTGGGGATACCTGCCAGGGACATCCAAGGTGGGGGTAGAGGGAATTAAGATTCGAGGGTACAGCTACGAGTCATAGCATGGGTATTGCCCCAGCTGTGGCATGGTTACAGTCCTAGGCTGCTCATTTAAGTAGTTGTATTTCACATCTTCCTCCAAGTAATTTTTTGGGTTACCTATGTCCATTCCCCATCCCAGTTATACAGCGCTTTACATTATAACATGCCCAGCATAACAAGTCACACCAACTCCTCCAAGACAGCTTCCTTGCTGTTTTTTAATCCAAGTGCAGTCCCTGAATATCACAGTGATAAGCACTTTATAAAGGGCAATAAATAGAATCTATGGATTCTGACACTTGCTGGTGTAACAGGCACTTTTCAAGGATGAGGAACAGCAAAACGTTCAGCAAATTGCCAGTATCTGAAAACCTAACATAATTCCCTAAAACAGAACCTGATGTAAGAAAGACAAGGCATATATTTTTGAGAGCCATTATCACCAGCAAATCCTTCCTTTTGACCAAGAGAAAGATACTGGGCTAATGGATCTTTTATAAAATACGCTTTCACTAACAGATTTTTTTTTGGTGACAATTTCAAAGCCATTACAGGTGCATCAAAGTCGCTTCCAGAAATTACTAGTTTAGCCTGAAAGACTGGATTCTTAAACTGAATTACTATTTAATAATTTTTTTAAGCACCACTGTCTCTTTATTTACATAACAACAAAAAAAGAAATTAAATGCTTTATAAAATATTTTAAATCTTGGAAAATCAATCAACAAAGACATTTTGACTTAAGCAACAGTTAACATTGCTAAGTGACAATGAAGTATTTATTCATCCATAAAACATGGACATCAAGGGCTGAACTTGGGACAAACAAGCAGCGATATTTTCTAAAGCATCTCTCACAAAGTACAATACTAAGCTGACTTGCAGCTGAGTACTAATGTACTTGAGACAACAAAGTAAAACATCAGCCACAAATCCTGCAGCTGTTAAAACTGCTTTCATGCACGTTCTGCCAGGCATCCCTTGGGAGAGTTTCAGAGATGGGACCAAAATTAAGGAATATTTAAAACTGGCCTGTGTGTAGGAAAATTCTTCCCTGGGGTGCCAGGTGATCCTGATACGCCAATTGAAATAAACAACTTCCACTCCTCATTGCAGAGGAAAAAAAACCAATGACAAAAAAGCATCTGTTTGTAATATGTTCATCCCTTTACCATACCACATGCTGATCAACAGCGCAGCAATTCATGATGTTACCACTGAAATTACAGTAGCCAGGCACCAGATTTGCATGCTACCAAGACAGCTCCTGACATGTCCACAAGCTATGGTTTCAGGCTGCCTGCAGACTCAGGTGGATGCTGCTTATTCCTTTTCATAATTTGCTTCGCAGATAAGATCAGTGACTTCTTTTAAAAAAACAAGGGTGTGAAACTAGAGAACAAATATGACCCAGCTCAATTCAAGCCCCAAGAAATAAATAGCTAAGGAGCTCATAAATTGCATTCTGCCCATGCAATAAACACATTATTCTTATCAAGTGGGAAGAAATACCTTTCATCACAGCTCAGCAACCCTGAAGGTGACCTGTAAAGGGACAATCAGCTTGGTTTTGAGCTCTTTTTTTATTGCTCTACAAACCGTGAGAAGATTTATATTTTTTGTGCATTTACATTTTACAAGGTATTTTCTTATATGTGAAATCTGGATATTTTCTGGAAAATGTTATCATGACTCAAGAAACTGAAATGTTATTTATCAGAAGTCTAAAGCCAGGGAAATTGGAAGAGTGATTAGAGGAAGGGATTTTAATCGGGCTATTTAAAACTTCGGGGATTTGGGGGTTTGTGGTTGTGATATTTGGGTTCGGATGTGCAAAGGAGGTTGCTTGCTTATTAACACACTTTCTAATATCAGAGTTATACAGCATTCAAAAAAAAGCAAGCCATTTATAAATATCCTGCATCCTTCTCCATTCAGTTATATAAAGTAGTTAATATGCTGCTGGCCCATTGGATCACGTAGTTGGTCATGACACAGGCTGAACTCTGCACATGCACCAGTGTCCTTAGAGAAGATCAGAACTTGCATTTCTCATATTTTCAGAACTGCTCTGGACTATCAGAGGTAAGCGTGTGCACTCTTCTAATTTATGTGAATTGCCAATGGTCCCCAAAAGTTAGTATGACAGTAAAAAAGGAGCACTGCACAGGAAAGCGATGGTAACATCCATTGAACCTCTGCCTCAACATTGCTGGCATCAGCAGAGATCAGACAGAGAGAAGCCAAAATGCTGGTATCACCCTAGACAACAGATACTACATTTTCTGCTTCAAAACTTGACCAGGTGGCAACAAGAAGAATCAATGCCAAAGCATGGGATTTAGGTCATTACCACTTTTCAAATTCTTAATGTTTGTTTCCTTCTGAATGCCTGCATTTTGTCTGCAATGCAGGAAACACAGTTTCTCAGACCTTAACCAGTTGAAGGAAGCTTTTTAGTTTTGATCTGTTTTGCATACCCAGCATTACAACCTCGGGCACTTGCAGGGCAGAGGTTCAAATAAACTTTATCTTTTCTAAACAGCAGTTTGCTAATGACCTTGCTTTCCCCACCAGAGACCTTACACATGGCTCAGAAGTTAGAAGAGGAAGCAAGTCCATGAGTACAACTTTCTAAAAACAGCAGCTCTGTGATATGAGCCATGGACATACAACACAGAATAGAAAGAATGATGTTTGGATATACATTAAGCCAGAGCTTGTTCAAAGGCTCCTGGCTTTGTAGGTAAAATTTAAATTTTGAGCAGAAACAGAGGAGGTTCTGGGTTGGGGAGTGAGACCCGGTGGATATCAGAGGGGTGAAGAGGGCTGGGAATGAGCTGAAGGCTCTTAGGAGATGGTGGGTCTAGGCACAGGCCAAGAGAGAAGAAAGGAGCTTTAGGGAACCTCTTTATTCGTACACAGTCTGCTCTTCCTTCTTGGCCCTCTCCTATTCCCATCCTCTGGGACACAGCACTTCCCTTAGTCCCCTTAGTCTAACCTGAGACACCTAAGCTGTCGCTTCCAACTCACTTCTGCAATAAAGTCTCCTCCAACCTTTTTCCCCACACAAACCCCTTTTTGCTCTCCCCTGCTTCCCCAGCTTCTAGAAAGGGCTTAAGAGGAGGCAAGGGCAGGGCTGGCCATCAGCTCCACTCTTGCATGATACAGGGCAGAGAAAGGGCAGGATTGGGGAGGGGCAGGGTCCCCACAGAAGCAGGGATTTCTGCTCCCCTTGTGCCAGGAGTGAGGCAGGAGCAGAGGTGGGGGCTGTGATGTTTTGCTATTAGGAGATGTGACATCTCACAGCAGTTGTCATCCCCTCCCAACTCCCCCTGTCCATTCCCTGGCAGCCCAAACAGCCTGGACCCTGCTTGGGTGGTGGCTTCTCGGAGAAAAGGGGCTGCTCTGCTTTGGGGCTGGTGGAGCAGACTGCCGAGAGGGGGACCAGCCTGGGGACAGAGAGAGCTAGGAGCTGTCACTGGAAGAAAGTATGGCAAGGCAGGGCCTGGAAGTGCAGGGCCAGGAGGAGCTCCTAAAAAGCATTGCAAAGCCAAGGCAGGGGCAAGATGGAAGAGCTCCTTGCCATTTCTCCAGGAAACCAGGCCAGCTGCCATCTCAGCCAGCTGCCTGCTTGTCCTCTGCCCTGGGTCAGCTCTGGACAGGCTGACTCTGGACAGCCTGGTTCAATACGGATTTCATAACACTCTGGGCTTTGAGGGCAGTGCTGCTTCTGCAAAGTACCCCACAGTGCTAGGTGGGACTGATGCCAAATACAGATCACCACGTACACTCCAACCACCGGGCTCAAGAAGTAACAAATCATGAATGAGTGCCAAACAGGAGGCATCTCCACAATGGAGACTACACAGTGCAGGAGATAAATGGACAACGTATTAAAACAGAATAAATCCAACAAAGTGCAGCTGGACTACAAGGAACCTATTAGAAAACAGCTATTAGCTGCTCTGATCGAGCCTGGCCAAATAGTGCTGTGAAGCAATCTCTCCTTGAGAAAGAGGTATGCAGGCAGACAGAGCTTGCTGTGAGAAATGTAAAAAAAGGGTGGAAAAGAAGGTAGCCAGCTTTTCCAGAAGCTCCTCCAAGCTCTTTGTGTGGTGAGAGAGAAAATATCAAGTGCCATCTTCCAGAGCTGGGAGCTAAGGATCAACTGTCATCTTGTCATGATCACAGAGGAGCTGGCATCAGCCCTGCAGTCACATTAGCTTTTAACTGCTGCTGCTTCTAGCTCTACAACCGATCTGTTTTATGAGATTGTGCAAAATGTCTAAACTATATGTGACTCAGTTTCCCCAGCTCCAAAATACAGTTTTTGCTTCTCTTCTTCACTGGGACTTTTTAATTGATGTCTGCAAACTGCCTTGGCAATCTAAGTGCTAACTATTGGTACTGTCTGCAGATGTACCCAAGAGAAAAACATTCCCACTGATGGTGAAATAACATCTAAGGAACCAGGCAAAGAGAACCATCTAGTATGTTCATCACAAATTTTTCTTCACTGTTTGGCAGGCCATTCGCTTCCTAGCTAAAGCCACTAATCTTAGGAAGGTTGCACTTTCTCTTTTTGTCCAGCACAATGAGCTGTTAAAAGGGCTTCTTTGCCACACATTCTTTTGCTGAGGGATGCACGGGCTAACTTGAGGCTGCAAAGGCACAGTGGTTGAAAAATCCAAGAGGAAGGCTACAAGGCTGCTACTCTGCAAAATCCACAGCCCCTGGATGTTTGTAAAAAAGTGCCTGGGAAACAAATAAAAAATACCCAGTTTTGTTCTAGGGGTTCATATAAACTGTGAGAGGTTCCTACCTTCTCCTGCCTTTATTTCAAACAGAGAAGAAGTTGGGAGTGCAATGGGTTTGGAAGGCTCTCAGCAGGTCTGGAAAGTGCATGCTTGGAAGGGCCCACAACCCATTTCTAAGGCAGCAAACCTCCTTCCCAGCACCTTCCCACTTGGTTCACCTGCCTTTCTGTTTCCTGCAGTTGCCTTCATTGAGAAGGAGGGAGGCCTCCTATGGCCTTTAAAGCTCAGGTCACAAAGTGCAACAGAAACAATCTGTCAGCCCCCAAAGGGAAGCAGATTCAGTGGCTTAAAAATCACAGGAGAGGAAACAAAAGCACCGGCTGGGGGGGCATCCTGTGGACACGGTGACCAATGGACCAGCTCAGCTATCTGGAACCAGCCTGCCCAGAGTTGGGTGAGTAGAGAGAGGCTAAGTGAAGAAGAGGGGTTTTAACACTCTGCCTTCCTTCCCTCCCTTGGAGCAAAAGATCTGTGGTGAAAAATGATATCTGTACCTGCCCTTTCACTGCAACCTCTTCCCTCTGGCTTTCCTCTTAGTGTATAAATGTGGCAGCTTGAGCCCTGTCTGCTACCACCACACTGAATGTTCAGACTTCTGTCCATGCTGCTATTCCCAAAATAGGGAAAGGGGGTGGAAAAATGAGAGAAAGCAGCTGCTTGCAAAGTGAGCCAGCCTGGGAGATGCTCCCATTGCTCACGGCTCAGGGGTGACCATCTCCAGGAAGGGAGAAGAAAGTAGTGATAGAGGAGAAGGAAGCCAAAGAAGAAGCGGGGAGAAGACTTATGACAGGTATGGGAAGACAGAAGAACCATAAAGAGAAGGAGAGATGGAACATAGGAGAGGAGGAGCCTACTCCCTGTGTCAGTGCATTCACCAGTGAACATATGTGGAGCGTGTGCAGGTCATTTTTTAATATGGATGATATACCCCTTAAAGGGATACATCTTTTAAAGGACTGAGCACAAGACCAAAAAGGATTCAGTTTCGGTACTAGTTCTCTAGATGCCCCTGGGCAAATCATCTAACTTCTGTACCTCAGCCTTTGCAGGAAATGGAGAAAATCTCAAGACCAAAAAGGATTCAGTTTCAGTACTAGTTCTCTAGATGCCTCTGGGCAAATCATCTAACTTTTGTACCTCAGCCTTTGCAGGAAATGGAGAAAATCCCGTCAATCTCAAAAGGGGGTATAGTGAGCCCGAATTCAACTTTTTGTTCCCTAGGAACCTGGAGGTCAGTTCTTAGCTTTAAACTTGTTTGAGAACAGCAAAAATGAGTTGACCTGTTCTAAAAATCAAGGGACCTACATTTTCCAGAACTAATATAGTTACACCATTAGATGGCCTGAAATCTTAACAGATTAGCCCTGGGTAATGCTAACAGATGGCATGGCAGGGCACACACAAGGCAGAGCAGGCAGGCACCACTTGGTCATCTCCCTGCTCTGCTGTTACATTTGTGGTACTCCAAAGTTTTATTCAGCAAAGGGGCATCGTCCCCAGTTTGCTCCACTGGCAAAGACAACTTTGCCTGGGAGTAGGACAAAGACTGAAGCCCTGTGCTGTCAAGCAAAAGAACATGGCTCAAAAGCCACTCTGGGATGCCTTGTTATGGTTCCTGCTAAGAGGACTGTAAAGTAAAATCAATTAGTATCAGAAGCAGCAAAGAAACTGGAAGAGACAGAGAGCAATTAAAGATGTCAGTCGGAAAAGGGGCAGGGAAGGAGGGAACAACCCAAGCCATCGTTAAAGGGTCACAAGCACACAAAGAAAAGAGCACCTTAAAAGGTGCTTAAAAAAAGCCCCTTAAAAAGGGGACTGCAGATAATTTTCCAAGACAAAAAATCCATTGAGAAGGCACTATCTATATGTTGCTGGTGCAGCCTTGGAAGAAATAGAGTGCTAGGGGAAGGAAGCATTCTCTCTCTAGCCAGCACAATGTGGTAGCCTGGCAGTCCAATGAACCCATATTCAAAGCAACCTTTGCCACCTCTCAATTTCCCTTCCCTCTTCTCCACCTGTAGCCCAGCAGAACAACCTAGCACAAGCCCTGCTAGGGGAGCAGATTCATTATCAGCTTTCAGGGGAAGCAAGAAGACGGTCTTTTGCTTGGCTCTGAAGCAGTAATACTGTGGGCATGGGGTGGAAGGTCTATCAGCCCCACTGCCACTACTTCAGAGTGAAGTGCACCGATTTTCCCTTCAGAAGAGATTTTTTTTGTCGATGCCTGCAGCAGAGCTAGTGCAGTGCCATCTCGTGGTACTTTTGCATGACTCATGCTAGGTAAAAAGCAAGCCAGTCTAAAGCGCAATAAACAGATGTCAAAATGGAGCTCATCACACTGCGTTTGTGCTGGGGCCTAAGCAATAGCACCAAAGACCATGAGCAAAATTCCATTGTGGGTGAACAGTAAGCCAAGCCCTGACATTGCCATGAGCAGTGGTACCAGGCTGTGGAGGGGGCTGGTTTCAAAAAGATCTCACCCCCCTGTTCAGACAGTTCACCAGGCACACACCCAAGCAAATGTAGCCTTCCATTTCACACAGAGATCTGACACGGACCAGGACCAACGACACAAATTTGGGCAGCAACATGAGGTGGAAAAATCTGACAGCATAGGGCAGGCTGTATTTATCCCAGATAGTAAGCGATGCTCTGCTCACTGCCCACCTACCATAAAACTGACTTTGTTCCGCAGTGTGGCACTGCATTAAAGTCATCTCTAATTATCAAAGGAGTGCATGCAAAATCCAAAGCCCTGGAACTGCACTCATACTGTGGAGAAACTTTTTTCTTTTTTTAAGACCAGCACCTTTCTTATCTGAGATTCTGAAGATCCAGAGAGTTAATCTAAACCAGCAGCAAACAGGGAACAAAGACCTTGCAATATAAATATCTCAGCATTACATAGAAAGACAGCTATGCAAAAGCATAAGGAAGCAGCCTTGTACATCTTATTAAATTCCATTTAGCAAAAAGTATTTTTAGGATACAGTGGTGATCCCAAAGATTTTCTAGAATTACTTTTCCTCCTCAAGATCACTGCTGGATGAATGGGTGAACCAGGCTTGCACATATGCTTTGGTTATGCTCTGTTGTTTTAAGCTACTGGAATGGTACTAAATCCCAAATTAACACAGCTCTAGAGACTTCATTTCACCTTCATAAAGAAACCTGAATTCTGGGTCTCACAACTAGCAAATGGACCTCATTGCTGTACCTAAGGTGAGAGCCTCACAAACCTTTACTGCCTGCACGATGTCCAGTTCTGCTTCTGCGAAAATACACCTGCCTGCTCAGCACTAACCCTTCTACCCTCATCCCTTTTGTGGGTCAGCACTCCCTATGAAGAAGTGAAGGCAACTTTAACTGAAGTTCTGTGATCAGTGAAGGTAGGTGACAAAGCCTGAAAAGCAGAAAAAGTTTTCTTCAGTTATCCAGGACTAGGCTATTAATTCTCCAGAAAATTACAAAGAACATAAACTGTGTCCCCACATTTCCTCCTCTTCTCGCATATGCCTACATAACCTTCCCTAGGTAGATGCTACTTTTTTTTTTTTGTCCATGCTCAGCACAAACATGGCTCCAAGAACACTTTAGGGATGGGAAGAGTGAGCCCACCTGATTCTACAAAAGGCTGTATAGATGCACTGCTTGTCTCTTCATCCTCTCACACATGTTCCTCACTCCTAACTCTCTTGTTAATATATTTATATATCTATTGTCTCAATGTGTCATGAGAATCCACATTCTAGTAAAACAGTGATCAGTCAAGACCTATGTAAGTAACTCAGATTTGAAAAAGCTTGAAAAGACAATAAACATGAGCTATGAAATAACAGTGGCACTGGCATATGGTTGAAAAGGAAAATCCTAAACTAATATTTTAAAGGACCTTCTAAGCAAAATTTGAAACTGTTCACAAGCCATAATTTTTTTGTCCCTTTTATAAAAGGTACAGAAATGAGAGAGACAAAGAATCTCAAAACTGGTGGAGGAATGGGATTGACAGAATGACCACAATGCATACAGGAACACTCCCACCCCTCATATGCACTGTGTGAGGGGTCTCCACATGATCTTGAGCTTACCAGACAGAAAACCCTACAGCAGATCTCACACGCAATAGGCTTCAAGGGTAAGGATTCCCTGGATCACAATCTTGTGCTGGGAAGAGATGCAAAGCCTCATGGACCTCAAGGATGCAAGTGATCAGCAACAGGTTAGAAAAGAAACCCATACAGCCTCTGAGCCTCATCAGGTTTGCAGTCAGAGGAGGGAGAAGAGAAAGCTGTAATGACTTTCATTACAGTTACTTTCTTCCTTGTTGAAAGCTATAAAACCAAAGGGAAGATGAGGATGGTGGCAAAGATTGCCAAAATTTACAGCAGGCTCAGGGCTCTTCCAGCTCTCAGCAATAGCTTAAAAATCTATAGAGTGCAACAGTAAATAAAACCCTCTTCTGAATGTACAGCACAATCTGATCTTTTATTACACATTGTCCCTCCATTTACATTAGCATGCATGTATGCTATATTAACAAATACATATATGTACACAAATGCCTATACACACACACGTGAAATTAATTCAAAGCTTTACAGTGAGAAACACTGTAAACAGTGAGAACACAACGAAGTTAAGTCAGGTGAAGCTTATTTCAGTGTCTCTCACCAGAGGAAAAGAGTTCAGACGACTCCCTACAGAAAAGAGGCAGTATGGAATATCTACAGGTTTTGTCAGAAGTTTGTCTCAAGCACAACTCAGAATTACAGACCAAGTCTCCTGGTGACCCACAAGACACAGATTAGCTAACAACCTGGACATGGGCAAGACCTACAGGATGGTGTTCCTCTTCTGCAACCTTAACCAGCCTTTCGCTCATGTCACAGAGGAGGGATATGATGCTGGAGTGAGGGCAGTGCCTTGCCCTAGCAAGCTTTGTAGCTTTGCCCCTTGTGAAGGTTGGGGGACATGAACTGGAAAACACCTTAAGTAAATATGTCCCTTCATAGTTAATAGACACAAAGGAAAAGTGTGGAACAGACATAGACTCCAGGAGAAGATAAATGAATTTATTGTCTGCCTGGCAGAGGGGACACAGAAGGCTAAACTGAATTTTTTTGTGCCCTACTGGCCGGTAAGGATGAAAGTAAATGTGCCAGTTTACTGGGAATAAGTGGCTGTAATCCTTTACTGAAAGTGGTTCCATTACATGGGCTGAAAGTTTCATTTAATTTAAAACTGTCACATTCTGGTATGGTTCTCTATACCTTCTCCCTTGTTCATCTGGTTATATATCCTGGTGAAAATATCCCAGTGAAAAACAGTGCGCAGCTATGGCAGAACAATACTGATGCAGAGGCCAGCGTGCGTGAACACCCCTGCCCTGATGCTGCGAAGCCACTTCCCCCGGCTCTTGTACCCCTGCCCCATTGCGCATCGCATGGGTTGTGGGCCTCTGTAATAATCCAGGCTGGGAAACTGATTCAGAAGAAAAATAAGCATATTGCCCCTCTCTGGGCCCTTATGAAGGGGGGATCAGCTCCCTGATCTAGTTCACTGTACAGACACCCAAGGTTTTGCACTGGCACCACTGAGGAGATGGTATAGAGGTAGGAACAAGTGGACAGGGAACAGCGGGCTACTGATAGAAACACGCACATCACAGGACTTCTTAAGTGACAAAACCATGAACAGTGTCTCTATTCCATATCAAGCAGACTTCATAGCTTACTTCCAAAACTTTATACTATCGTATGTTCTCTATGTACTACATGTTAAAAAAGGGGTTTTTTGAACAACACAAAGAGTTTTTTAAAGTGCTGCTAGGACTGTGTTACTCTTTTTTTTTTTTCTTTTCATCTTAAACACTGGGTGCCTTAGTTACAATAAGCTCAGCCACAGAGAGCTCAGAGGGAGCCATTAAAATTGGGGGAGGCGGAAGACTTAAAAATAGCTTTCCTATATCCAAAAATATCTTAACTCTTACCTCAGACCTTCTGAAAGCTGTAGGAGAGAGCTTGTCCCACCAGGAAAAGAGGGTGACTTCCCGTGCCAGTGGCACGAAACTCTTGCCTCAAGCTCTGCACGTCTGCAAGTCATCTGACTTGCACCATGTCGTATCATTATGTCCAAAGCATCAAAGACAAAATGACGACCATTTTATGCCATGTTAGTAACCCAGAAGGAAAAAAATATAAGCTCATGGTAGGAGAGGAAACACTACTCTGCTAGGCTAATTATTTTTTATTTAGTATCACATTATTTTTTTTTAAAGATGCTGGAATACACTCAGAAAAATAAATTACTGAACACAAGCCAGTTGACATATGTGTTTAATTGGTATCACATGACTTTCAGTTTAATATCACCTCTGCATCTGTGAGGGGACGTCCATGTGTATCTAATCCACAACTGCTGCCAAGAAATGTTGAAAGAGTAATTTTCTCTGTTTATGTAGGTCCTACTTTGTATTAACTTTTCCAGCTTCAAAACAAGCAGAGGGAGCATCTGTTAACTGAAAAAAACAATTCCCAGGGCAAAGAAGACATTATCCAACATTGTGCAGGTGTTTCAATAATGCACTAAAGCCAGGTTAATTTTACACCTATTGGAAACAAAGGGCTATGGAAAAGACTTTAAATTACATTCGTATAATATGTCTCTATCTGACATATACCTCATGGCATAATGGCAAAGGATGGAAACGTTATTTACATCCCTCGAGAAAGTTCACAAATATGAGAAAATATAAAAACCCCAAAATAAAAAGCAAAGTGAAAACTTAATTTTCATGCCAAAAATCTGACTCCACTTCATATGAGCTCTTTCTTTCACGGTCAGTTATACAGGTGTTTCAAAGCTCCCTTTACGCTCGAGAGCCAACATTTCACTAGTGCCCATAAAGCTGCTATTTAGAGCTTTTCTCTCCATCTGTCCAGCCCTAATCCAAAATTCAGTCTGAAGTGCTGCATTTTTACCATCACTGTGTATTATATTAACGTAGGTAAGAAATCAGGCTGAAGCAATTTACCACTGCGATTAAACTGACTCTTATTTTTGTACTTTCAAAATTGCGTTGCTTGCAGGGAAAAAAAAAAAAGCAGTGCTCCTGCCTCTATTGTTTTTTTTTTCCTTTGAACAGTTGGCAAAAACAATGGTATTTCCCCATTCTTCCAAAGTCTTAGATGATGACGTAATTCCAGTTTAGTTTCTTCTATGTCCATACATAAGTGTTACTGATCTAACTAGCTGTTCCTTGGACTTTATGAAGTGCCTGTAACAGTAAAAGAGCAACGGAAATTTTAATGGAAAAGGCAGTTCTTTTTTTAGAGCAACTGATAGAAATGGAAAAACCAAGCATCAGTCAGGCATGTAACCCCCTTCTCCAAGGGGAAGACATTACCTCTTCCTAAAGACATTACCTCTTCCTACAAGACTTGGTGAAATTAGATCCTGAAACCATCATACCTAAAACAACATTATCAAGAGTATTTGGGTGCTGTTCATAGGTTATACTCAGATCACATTCATGTAGGACTGCCTATGGTTAAGCACTTGCTTCTGCCTTTATACTTGCAGCTAGATTTTTCCAGCTTCCCTTTAGGGAAGTTTTCAACGAAATGGCAAGTCCTGCAGTGAAACATGAAAGCAGCAAAACTTGGATCTCTTCTTGCTGTACCACTGGAAGCTTTCACAGAGGATGCTCCCCACTGTCACTCTTCATGTACTGCATCTACATGATAGACTATGTTTATCTCTCTCAGGTTTATAGCCGGGCTCTCTCTGCTACAATACGTTGAACAATTCCAGCCAAGTCCTGGCCAGCTTTGAGATCGTACAGCTCGCCCTTCAACACAGGACAAGGCTCGTCACACAACCCATTCACTTCCTAAGCAGAGCCATAGCTTCAACTTTAAGTTGGTGCTGTCCTGGAAACTATGGTGTATTTAAGTTCTTCAGTCACTGAGTTCGCTGGGCAGAAATGAGTGCACCACCACTGAATACTGTGTCTATTCAATAAAAAAAGAACAGACTTTAAAAATGTTATTTTGAAAAGTCTGCCACTATGAAAAACATACTAGTAGCAAATTTATCTCTGCAGCTCTGGTTCCCACCAATATCCCAGAGAACTGTGCTTATGTACCTGACAGCAGAATTTAGTCCCTACAATTTAGAAGCAGGCCTAGATCAAAATAGAGGGTTTGAACCTAAGGCATACTTTTAGAGACATATTTCTTAAATAATAACTCAAATGTCAGAAAATTAAACTGAAGCAACTAGATAAATATTTAAAATGATTTAGTGCTAGAGATTTATGTCTAACCGACTAGCTCTACACAGAAAATAAGTACACTTCATGGACTCCCCATATATATTCACTCAGCAGACTGGAATTCTGCTTCAGGATGAACTTCTTTTCATTCTACTCATCTTCCGCCATTTACGCTCATCTACACTTCTGGATTATTTACAGGACCTTCATTTACATAATATTTAAGTACCTCATAATTTATGACATCACTCAGGGAAGCAACATTTATCCCAATTTTACAGGTAACAGCTAAGGTGCTGCAGTTACATGGCTTGCACACAGCCACATCAGCAGGCTTCAGTGATGAAATCTGGAACTCAAGACTAAAATCAAGCCTGCACACTGTCTCTCCTTCCAGCTTGTTTCTATGAAGGTCATTCTTTTTTATGCTCCTGGTTCCCTAGTTTCTATCCTGATTGTCAGTGAGGTATGTTATCAGCATGGTTTAAAATGCGGTGGATCTGATAGCAATGATATCTGTCCAGATTATCAAGTGGTAGTGATTGACACCCATTACCTCTGGGCTGAACATATGCTAAAGACTTGGAGATGGAAGTTCTTCATCCTTGAAAGCTAAATAAAAAGGTGGAATCAGCAGCTGACCCTATGTTTCTACACCACTATCTCCATTAATTAAAGGTGAAAACCTATCCCCCTGAAAAATGAGGAACAGGGACCCTCTTCCAGAATGCCCAGATTGCTGCACTGGTTTGCTGGAGTCATGGAAGAGAAATGAAGGAGCCAGAGGCTGACTCCCCAGTGCCAGACCAGTGTGTTGGCAGAAGAACCAACCCTTTCTAGTCCCATTTTAAGGAATGTGCCAGGGACACAAGGAGATGCAGTGGAAGTGGCTTTCTGGGGTGAAAGAGCCCCACAGCAGCTTCTAGGCATACCCTAAATACTGCTGGGCCACAGAGTAATCTTCTCTACTTTTCCCTGGTTGCAGCTTGTGTGCTGTACCCTTCCAATTCACAAGTGGCTTTGGTAGGAGCGAAGTTGGTCCCTGGCACTGCATTGCCTACTTCCAGCAGCAGCAAACACAAGGACCACAGAAGACTGCAATACCTACAGCAGGGACATGGAAGTGCATGTTACCTCTTGCAGAGAGTGTTAATGAGTGTGACAGGGAGTGGGACTGCAGCAGAGCATCACAGTAAAATGAGATTTTGTCCAGAGAAGTCCCCCAAGCCTCCACAGGTGTCAGTGTTGAAGAAAGCAACTTAGAGGCACGAACCCAAACCCTTATGCCTCCCAGGTGTTGTGTAAACAGAGCTGTGATGTGCAGCATGTAGGTTTTGGGGGTTTGTTAATGAATAAAACGAATTAATCAAGCAACCCACTCCTAGGTGCTTCCTAGGAGTGTACCCAGCACTTACTACGTTGCCCCTTTCAGCATGGATAAGACCCCTTCTAGGCACTGCATAATACTAGCATCTAGGTGGTGGGCATGCTAGCAGCTCAGCTTGGAGAGTGGAGAACCAGCAGAGAAGCAGGAACCACTCCAGCACACAAGTGATGGCAGAGCAGAGGGCCATCTCTCTTAGATCAGAAATCAGATTAATTTCCTGACCGCTTTTTAAGCAGAGGCTTGCATGGAGCAGGGTAATTGCTGGCTCTCCATCAGGCAAGTTTTACACCACTTTCAATACTGTCAGATAAAAGAGGTAATAAACTCATTTTCTTCCTCTCCTCTTTATTCCCTGACTCACTCTCCCTTGCCTTCTCCTGCACTTTGACATTCCATCCTTGGCAACCAATTTTCACTCCCTTCGCTGATTATTTTTAGCTTGTGCTACTGAATCTGTCTTTCCTTCTCTCTTTTTTGCACTCTCCTTTCCCCTCTATCTCACTCCACATACTCATTGGCTGCTTCTCTGTCCTTTGCCGTCCTTCCCTCCTCTTATCTCTGCTCTCCCCTATACTGACACAGAGAGACAAGTGTCTTCCTCTCTCACGCTTCCACTGGCGAATCTTCTAGGAGAGACTGCTAAAAGTGAAGGATATAAGTAATTATCTGAGCAAAACCTTGACATGCTAAATTAAGAAAACAACCTGGGAAGCTTTTGGCAGGAGCATCTCATGGGCAGGAGTCATCTTCTCTCATACACTGATGTGCTGAACAGTGCAGAGTGGCCCAGACGTGGGAGACAATTCAAGGCCTGCCACTCTCCCACTATTTCATGTACTTCTGTAATGCCATAAGACATCAGCTAATCCACCTGACTGGAAAGCAAGGTCTTTACAGAGTTCTGCTAAATCTCTCCTTTGAAGCAAAAAGCAAGAATTTTGTTTCTGTTTCAGAACATTTCTTGCTTTGCATTATTGATAACATTTGGCACGCTATAGCCCTGAGGTAACTAATCCTTACAATCACTTCTCGCCTACAGCCTGTCAGGTAGGGAAGTATTATAATTTCAATTTTAACATTACAGATGCTCAGTCAGAGATAGCAACTGAGCTGGTAAGAGCCACTGGAAGAGCAGTGTCAGCGCCAGGGGAGAAGCCAGGAGTTCCTGCTTCCCAAAACCATTTTTCCATCCAACTCTCTGGGGAAGAAGGTGGCACTAATAGCAACTTATTAGCATATGTGTAGGAAAGCTCAGTGGGAGGTATGGTTTGCTATAGGCCCCTGGGGAAAGGCAAGGAGGTGACCTAGAAGAGGGATCTAAGGGCTCTGACAGGCCTGATATATGGCAATCTAGAAGCAGCCTAACTAGAGGAGAAGACTTAAGAGTAAATCCATCCAGGGATGGAGAGATCCAAGCTGAATCTCCACACTAAATCCAGAAATAGAAACACTGCAGAGCATCGCGCAGAGATACCGAAGGCAGCAGGATACCAGCTAGCTCAAGTTTGGGTGTTATCGGGCTCTTTAGCGCAGGCATGATGCCATGGGGAGGCCGTTCCGCAGCCTCCAGGTGCAAGAGGCTGCATCCACTGGGTTTTTCACTGTGCTGTACCACATGAAATAAACAGCACTGGTATTGCTCGGGGGATCCTGCTCCATACCCCACCATACATTTGTACACATGACCTTGGATTCAAGCTGGTACTGTATTATCTTGACCACCTTAAACAGAAATCTCAGCAAAAGGTAAAAAAATCAGTCCTAAACAAAATTCGTGCAGCCTCTTGTTAGCTCTGTAGAGCATCTGGTTGTTTATACGTGCCATTACAGCTTGCTGGAAAGTACTGTCAAAAAAAATTATTATGTTTTAAAATGGAAGCCTTTTAACTCAACATTACTCATCAGAGATTGTCAAAAAATTTCTGTTGAAACATCTTTTTAAATAGATAATTAGATTTTTGACAAAAAGCAATGTGGAAAGCATTCACTTTCCTTGAAAAAAGCAGGTTTTGTTGGAGAAATAAATGCTAAAGGTTTTTCAGCTTTCGTCTCCAGTTTGGGAGGTTTTAGCAGTTTGTAGTTATAAAAGATCAAGACCCAAAAAGTTTTTGCCTGAACACTAGAAAAGAATTGCTGTGAAATGCCGACATTCTCCTCTCAAAACAAGCATTCATTTTTTTTGTCAGGACTTTTAATGAAAAAAACATTCTCCAATCACTCTTATAAATCATACTTGGAGCAGTTATAACTTGATTCATTTAAATAAGTGGCTCCAGTTCATGTTTTTGCTTGTACATGATGCTATACTACCCACTTGTTTTGTTCATGCAAACAAGTTTTGTTCTACTACGCTAACACAAAGGTGAATAAACTGAACCGCATTCTGTCTTGCATATCAAAGTAACTTAGCGAACCTCTTCCTGGAAACCCTCCTTCGTGTCTTTCTGCAAAAAGCAAAAAACACCCAGTATTTCAGAACAAAGGTTTGTTTTAAAGATTTTTGCAATTGGATTATATCTTAAGTAAATTCAATAAGAAAACCAGAGCACCGATGCTCTTTCCACGGGTAATTCTCTGTCTACAGATTCCCCCTTTACAGCCCTTTCATCCCCTATCTCATTGCCAATGACCTGTGTGGAATTGAGGAATAAAAACCTGGTATCATATTTTTATGAATAATAAAGGTTTGTTTTAAAAAAGGTAGTCTTAGAGGTGCATTTCACACAAAATCAGCTTAAATATGGAATTTTGAAAGCCGTGGCAGGAGAATTTTTTCTATTCAAGTGTATTTATTAATAATTGTTTTCTTCTCCTTGTTAATGCAGTGCTACTGAAAGTTGCCAGATTGAAAGCTCTAGAGGCAAAAGGCCTATTTATTCACAAAATAGGTCAAAAATAGTCATTGAAGCCAACACTTTCCCACACACACATCTCGGCCAAGAAGGCACAGGCATTGTAGTTCGTGCAGATTCGATGATGCCAGTTTTCTGTGCGCAGCTGCTAGCAAAGGTATTTGCTCTGTTTAACTGTGTTATGGACATCTCACTCCTGTGAACTATATTTGCATGTCAAATCTTTAAAGAAACATCACATTATAAAAGCTTTTCATTAATTTATGACCTGATGATGTACCTTGAGGCTCAACTCCCCCTGGGAAGATGGGAGATGTGCCAGTCTTCCACCCCTCAAAATTAATTTCAAACCTGTCTGCAGTTTCTGAGTTGTTGGGGGTTTTGTACAAAACAGGTGTACATACAAAACAAGAGGACATCCTACTGCTCCTTCTGGTGTACACAACTTAGTGTTAAATAAGAAATAGCATGGTCATCTAGGACGCAAGTTCCTCCATAAGAATTCCCAAGCATTAGTAGCATCCTCAGTCTGCAGCTGATAATGGAGACAACCTTGTTAGAAGACATTCACTTCCATTGGTCCTCAAAACACATCTGATTACAATACGAAAACACCACCCCTGCTCATCTAGCATTTCCACACTCACCCGCTCTTTCTCTGTGTTATCTTTTGTAAGTACATACTGACATTCAACAACTGTAAATTAGGTTTGGCTGTGAAATCACAGCAGGAAGCATTAAAGTCACAGTGGGAGAGAATTCAGACCTGTTTTTTAAAAAGCCTATCTGACAAAAAAAGAAAATAAAATCTACTGGCAATAAAGAAATTAAAAGGGAAGTGATAGCATTCCAGAAACTGGTATCCTCCATCAAAGAGCATGTGTGTCAAAAATGGAGGAACCTTCTCTACAAGGATCATGTCAGTAATAAACATGCAAACACCCTCATCTGTACAACAACAAAAATGCAAGGCAACTTTCTGCCTCCCATGAGACAACCGGGGCCCCAGCAAGCATGCAGGGAGTGAGGTAGGATTACAGAGCAGCATGAGACCGCCCTGTGCTGCTCTCCTCCTCCCTGCATTTGGTGAGCTGTGCCACTTTTCAGAGGCTGGTGAAAAGCCAGAAGGATCTCTCATTTTATTATAAAGACCCAGAAACAGTTTACAATTAATAGGCTTGAATGCGGCACATAATTCTTTTTTAATGAAATTCCTTGCGTATGTCTTTTTTAACAGCACTAACCAGAATGCCTGCCAAAAACTTTCAGACAGATGAGATGTTTTCTGGTTGCAGACAAGTGAAAAGATGGATGATGCCTTCGTACCATGACACTTTTATCTCTTAAGTAGTTTCTTCAATACTGCTGACTCCTCATAATTTAAAAGCCTCAAAAACTGCAGCTGTTTCAGGATCCTGCGTACAAGTACTCATGGGCCAAATTCAATATGCATGGCATACACACACCCAAGCCTGTTTTCACCAGTCAAACTGTATCTTAAGAGGATTAAAAAAATAAGGTATGTGGAAAAAAAAATCCGATTTTCACAAGATATCTTTCATATACCCATATATGAGGGGTGCCTCGTAAATGCCACTCAGGTGGCACAGTTCTATTACCAGTTCTATTTCCCAACTTGCTCAAAAACATTGTGTAAAGAAAAATCACTCTTCTCTCCTGCAATCTGCTGGGGGGGTGAGCAATACCTAAAAATTAAATCCAAGTTCAGCTCAAACCTGCTCTCTGCATTTCAGAAGGTGGCTCAGGAACCCTCTTCAGAACCCACTTTCTGGGGTTCATCTCAAGCAAAGTTATCCCAAGTCCAGTCCCTCTCTCTCCTTATATTAGAAGTCTCCTCCTTCCATGAGCCAGCAGAATGAAAATAACCTCTCCTTGCGTAACTACCTGCAAAAAGTAGAGGATGATGCCAAAGAATGTTATTGAGTAACTGCGGTTTGTGAAGTTTAGTGTGGGTGAAAATTTCCCGTACTGAAGTAAGTCCCCAGTTTATTCACACAGCAGAAACAGCTCAGAGAGTGGCACCTTGCAAAGCACAGTTAAAAAGAACAAGAACTCATCTCAGCTGCAACCAGGAGGTAGCTTACCTGCCAGACTGAGACCAGCGCAGTCTCTTGATTGATTCAGCTCTTGGCCTCTCTTCTGAGACTGCTGCAAGGTGCCAACTGCATAGGTAGTTGTGTGAAATAGGAGCTCATGGAAAGAGAAAGGAGAGTGCCTGTCCCTCCACACTGAGGCCCTTGCTCTTTCTCATGGTAGCTCGGGGATGTTGTGTTCTCACTGGCAGCATTTGTGTATCAATGTTAAGACACTCATTTAAGGGCAGTAAACCTTGAGAAGGCATAGAGAAAGTGTGCAAGATGTCAACACACATGTGACAATAGATACAGATGCCGTCAAGCTCTCAGACTATCCAGTTGCATTGACCTCCACAGTTTTTAGGTGCAGACAACAGTATCCATAGTTAGCATTAATAAGTGCTTAACAACTGAATATTTATATTCACCTCTTGCACAGAAGGGACATCTAGGCAACAAGATGAGTCTGCCTGCAGCCCCATATATATGCACATGTATGTGTGTGTTACAGATTTAAGGGAGACAGTAACAAGGCTAACTGGGAAGAGGCACACTCTATCAGGAATGGCAACTGAAGATTGTAGTCCTCGGGGAAGAGGGGACGATTAGCTACACTTCAACTCAGGCAATCACATCACACAGCAGGAAAAGTTGGAGGGAGCATTTTGAGTTCTTGCTTGAAACAACAAAATACCAGGAACACAGTCCTGTGATGAGCAGAGCACTGGGGACCAAACACCAAGAACCCTCTTGGTATGACTGCTATCCCTCAAACTAGAGGATATTTAGGACTCAAGAGGACATGATACAGCAGAAATGCAGGAGGAAAGGCAGCCTAATCCGCATGGACTAGTTTAGTAAGTTCAGTGGGGAAGACAAACACCTCCTCTGGAAATGAAATGGGATGCAAACTGTGAGGAGAAAAACACAAGTTGAATATCCTTAGATGTCAGTATGGTTCTGCTCTCACTGCTCGTCAAGAAATCATATTCAAATACTTGTAGGATGAAAAGGGAATATTTAAGAACAAAAAAGGAGAGGGAAGTTCTCCTGTAGAATATTTATGGCATAGGGAAAGCTAGACAATTGCAACATAAGATCACTGGAAACTGAAGAAGAGTTTATTCAGACACTATAGGGCTCCTGTCACTGGAAAAGGGGCAACATCAGTCTGTGCCCAGAACCACTGAGACTAGCTAAAAATTTCTGCCTGAATAGACTAAAAATGCCTCAGCCAGACTGTTTTTAAGAACACTCAACCCACACACATACTTCTGAACTTGAACTGATGTCTGTGGATAAGGAGCTATAATTCTAAATTTATCTCTAGCCACTTAACTAATTCCAAATAAAACACCTTTGATATTTTGTGCAAGCAGCCTGTTTAAATCAAGTGTCCTGAGGAAACCCCTGACTACGATTAATCCCTCAGGCACTGCCTGGCTAAGAGTTGTTGTTTCTTATGCTTATGCATTCTTCATGGATTTTTAATGTAAAACAAGATCTGTCTTCATTTACCAAAGGGTTAACAAAAATTCCAATAATTAAATAAACAGCAATCAACTAAGGAGCTGCCCAGTGCAAAGTCTAGTAAATATGAATTCCTTTTTTCCTCCAGGATAACGGACCAACCAAGAAAACTTCCAACTGTCCCCTGCAGGGCTGTAGCTAACAGGCACAAATGAGTACAAGTACTGCCCCATCTTTCTCCTTCCCTCCGCAGCATGACTCCAGCTCCCTGGGGCAGACGTGACATTACATAAAATGGGGCAACTTGCTTCTGTTATTCCTGCTTTCTCCAAGGCTGAATGTGGTCTAATGACACAACTGCAGCAAGTGTTTAGAAAGCGAGACCTAACACTTTTTAAAAGTTTTAGAAGATCCAAAACACACATTGGTCCCAGAAAATTAGAACTCACACATGAACTCAGCAGAGCACTGAGAACAGCTCTCAAATTCCTCCCAACTCCCTGAGATGGGCTTTCCTTTCAACATCCCCTATGAGTGAAATCTCTGGAATAGACAGTATTTCTCAAAGGGTCAATGTTCTCTCTAACCGAGCAGAGAGCATCCCCCTCACCCCTAGGTGTAAAACAGCCTGGTAGGATGGTAGAATGGGAAACAACCACCACAAAGTTAGGCCAACCACACCCTTTAGATGAGGCATGATGTGTCTTGTTCTGATTCCCCTTGAAGGAGGGTCATAAGTTGGGGAACCAAACTATCAAGAGAGTCATATCTGTGCTGGGGAGGCATCCATGCCAAGAGCCCAGTGCAGCATTTATTGAACACCACCACCAAGATGTTCTTGATCAACAGTTAAGGGAATCATGCTGCATCCTGAGCAACCGCACCGCCAGTCAAACATATCAAGACTATTTAGGACAGAGCAGGACTCAGTCCCAAAGGAGGAGGGCAGCTGCTTCTTTCCCCAGAGAGGGAAACACGTGGGGTTTTTTTTTCCAACCAGAGATCCATTGGCTCACTGCTGCTGAGGGCTTCCCAAAGACATACTGCATCAGCATGTTCACCCATCAGTTTGGTTCTGCTACTGCCCAAAATAGTCTTGTTTATTTGTGAGCAACCACAGCTGGAACCAGGGGGGTTTGTGTGGCTTGTGCCATTATGTCTTCATCCTGGCAGTGAATAAAATCCACAGTGATTATGAAAATAATTTGCTCTTGTGATTTAAATTTATAAAGCGCAGCACATGCCATTTGTTTTGCACTAGGCAGTGTATGTTTGTTACCGAAAATACGAAGGTGAAAAATTATTTGTTGATTTCAGCATTTACAAGCTGATTTAAACTTTACATCAAATGTTTACTATAGCAATTCTGAAATTTGCAAGAATCAACAGCAATAATCAATACTAGCTGAGAACATCTACCTTGCCACATACTTAGAGGATATTAAGAAAGTGAAGCCTTAAAGTTGTCCCTAAGGGAGTGTGAGGTGACACACGACACACAGTAACAGCAAACTAATTCGATCTTTATCATCAATATTTTTAATGTAAACTGAAAAATACAAGCTTTTTCCAATATTAACTACATCAAAACAGAAATGCAAGCACATAAAGAATGAATTATCTGTGCATTACTGTGAATAAATAAATTCTGTGCAGCGTTAATAAATATGCTAATAACATTCAGTTCATAATGCTGATATTCCTCAGATACTAGAACTGTGTGACAGCTGTGTCTGAATTTTATTCTGTAAGTGATTCAACTAGAATAATAACTAACTAGTTATTTTCTTCTCTTTTGTAAGTAGAATGTAACAAAGGTATCCCTGTGATAAAACTAGCACGAGGTTAAGGAAATGACATCAAAAGACTACAAAAAATAATTCCATCATTGTCATGGTTTAACCCCAGCCAGCAACTCAGCACCACGCAGCTGCTCGCTCACTCCCCCTCCCCGAGTGGGACAGGGGGGAGAAACAGAAGAGAAAAAGTGAGAAAACTCGTAGGTTGGGAGAAAGC
>NW_009258756.1:305754-320106 GCF_000687185.1 Egretta garzetta
TGTGTAGACCCTGCCAAGCAGGAATAAACCATCCCTGTGTAATCAACACTGTTTCCAGCACAAATCCAAAACATAGCCCCATACCATCTACTATGAAGAAAGCTAACTCTATCCAAGCCAAAACCAGTACAATCATGCAGATAACCTCCTCACTGTCAGACTTCGCAGCAAGCGTCAAAATCTCTCTACAGTTAATGCGCCTCTAAAACTGAGGTTCACAAATTCAGGCAAATTCTCCTACCCAGGAAATAATTTGTAAAGATTTCAAATTCTGATCACGGTTTGCTCTACCACACTCTCTGTAGGATGTTGTGACACTGCGGTACTGGACTTTCTGCAGCTCTAAAGATAGAGCCGTGCAGTCGGAGTCTGAGAGCTGCCAAAACAGCGCGTGAAGGACCTGAGCAGCCCCGGGCAGGAGCGCATGCAGAGTACCTGCTGCCCGCAGGATCCTGAGGCTTGGCGATGGGGACAGGATGCTGACATTATACTGTGTGCACCATTAGATCTTGCTCAAAAACTTACCTTACAATCAAACTTGAAGAACAAACTGTAGGTGTGCTCTGGAGCTTGGCTGGTAAGAAAGCAGAAGCCCAAGTCAGGTCTCAGCTCAGGTGCAGGCAACTCCCTGCCTGCCCAGCCATGGCCACCATCATGTAGCTTCTGCTGCCTCCCCGAGACATCACAGCGCTGAAGTCATGCGAGTGCACTGACAGCATCTCCTGCAAAATGCCCCAGCTGACGTGCTGCAAGCCTTATTAGCAAGGTGCTAGTCTGCCCTTCTCCAGCTGGTACAGACATGGAGAGAGGACATAAGGGAAACAGAGCAAAGACAAGGTGTACAGACATGTTTCATCCACATAATGTAAGAAGTTCACAGGAACTGCTCTATTACTTTCTAGTAGCCAATTGCTGACTCGGTCTCCCTTAGGGAAACATGTTCAGTAAAAAAATACCCATATCTGATGGATAAATATCCGATACCCAAACGTCAGAGAAATAATGAAGCCAATGAAAGCACAGGAATGGGGCTGATGGGAAGCAGTATGAGAATTTAATAGCCATATTGACTATTATAGGAAGGATTCACAATAACTTTTTAAAGGAAAGATTTTAGAGTCTGGCTGTTGTGACTTTTGCACGGTAACTTCTAAATCCTATTAGGGAGTTACAGAGGAATTTGTTTGTTTCTTTAATTGCTATGGATTAGAAGCCAATAATGGAAAAAAACAAACTCTGAGTACTAGTTCATGCTGCAGTTTGCAGAAAGGACAACGGATGAGTATGGTTTCTTTTTAGACATATAAATTTGAAAATTCAACTCATTGCAAATATATGCTATTTCGCGTAATTACAGTCCTCAATCTTCTCCTGAAAGACAAGTTGTTTTTCCTATGTTTGGTCTACAGAGAGTTCTGAAAATAAGCAGTCATCTTTTTCTAAAAATTCTGGATTATGCCAAATTTCTCTCATGAGCTGTCATAAAAATGAAACTCAAGAACTACATTTTTATACAATAATGGTATAACTTGATGATGATGCTGTCAAACATCTTGCTAGGGCATGTAAAACCTCCATGTGAACTCAACAAGACAGTAAAGCCTATGTTGCCTGAATAAACGAGACTTCGCCTGCAGGATAATCACGTTCCATTTGGAGTTATACCAGAGTTTTGCATTACTAACCCACTCCAAAATCTGAAACAGGCCTGTGCTGGTAATCATGGTGGTCTGAAAGAGGCTGGTTTAGGATTGAAAATGGGGAAAGAGGACAAAAGTATATTGCACAGCCCAGCAGGAAATACTATGGTCTGTTAGTCCTTCTGCACTTGCTAAGAGCTGATACCACGCAGGCTGCTACCTGGAGCAGCAGCCACATGCTCCAGTGGCAAACTGCTGCCACCAAATGTTGCTCCCAAGCCCTCTGCCAGCCCTGCTAAGGGCCACCACCATACTCCAGGTTGTTGCCCCATATCCCTCTGTGAGATATGCCAGCAAGCAAATGAAAAAGGGACAATGTGCTTTTAGTTGAATGTTGCCTGCCTGGCTCCAGCTGGTAGTTTAAGTGGTTCATACCAAAAATTGTCTAGAGGTCTTCACCCATTCATCCTGCTGATAAGCCAGCTTGCCACTACTCACCTCTCTCACATCAAAGGAAACTCAGTCTCTGCTCTATCCTTTGACTGTCACCACAGGCAGAGGCAGCGAAATCTCATGTTTAAATAACTAAAAATTTTCTGATCAAGAGGTACCTGGCACCAGCCTCATTGCTACAAAAAAAACATCGGGCAAAGAGAGAAATAAGCTGGGAAACCATCCCGTAGTTGCATCCAGAAAAAACAGGGATATGCATACAGATACTAGATAATCTCAAGCAAGAAAGAATATAGAATTGATGCATTTGGGAAGGAAGGAAAAAAAGCAGGAAAGGTGAAGAAACATAATTCAAAATGTTTATTGGAAGGTGAGAGGGAAAGGGAATTATACCCAATGAATGACCCGCTCCCCCAGACCAATACTCAAGCTCGTGCTGCGAGATCATAATTTCAAATAGCATTTCTGAAGGAATCCCAAGTTTTGTAATGCAAGGTACAGATGTAGCTGTAATTATGACTACTGATCTCAAGACAGAAACTTAGTATTCAGGAGGTCCTTTGGCATCAGCTGCCATTTGCCATGTCTTCCAAAGCCAATTCACACCAGAAGCACCAAGGCAGTTTGTATGCATCAGTTTTTGTGCTGGTCCATCTACTCTGGGAACAAAACATGGGATTTTCAAGATTTGCCTGTGACTTTCAGGGTCATTTGGGATCCCAAGTAGTCCAACTGCTTTTAAAAATCAACACAGTATGGTAATTTATCCCAGAATTATAGTTTTCCTGCTTTTGGAACATTAACAACTACTGTATGTGCAGAGGAAACTTTTCACACATAGCAAAAAATATCCAGTACTATGGTGCAATTTTGCACACAGCCTTTTCTCCTTGATCTGGTTCCTAGCCAAACTTCTATGCTCCAGTGAGAAAGCAACATCTTCACTGGAAAACTCTGGTCTAACTAGCACAGAAATAACAAATACAGCCAAATCTGCCCAATGGACACCTTTGCTGGGCAACTGCTTGCACTAAGAGGTATTGCTGCACATAACCATAGTCAGATGCTGACAATCTTACTCAGGCTGCTGAGGAATGCTGAGCCCCTTCCCACTGACAATCAGACCCTTTCAAGCATACTTTATGTCAGACACCTCAAAATCAGGTACCCCAATTCATTTCCTTGTGAAAAAGCACATGCTTTTATAAGTAAATGTCTCACTGATGTCAAAACCATGCTCCAGATACAGGACTGCTTTCTATCAAAGCTAACAGGGCAGCTTTCTCTGTGTGATTTCTGATGGATGCCTAAAGGTCACATTTTTGTCTACAGCCACTAATTTTGCATGTGCAGCAGAGGGTGTAAAGTATGTTTATGAGGTTTTTGTCTCTCCTTTGTAAACGTCACCTAGTATATGCACCTGCTCGTCCCACCGAAGAGTTCAAGGACATGGAAAAAAGACCATCCTGCCTTCCCATTTCAAGGCCCAGGGCTTACCAAAATGTCATGACTTAGAAATGGATGGAAAGCAATGCCAGCACCATAGACAAAAGGATTTACAAAAGAATTAATAAACGACTAGCACTTCTCTTGCCTCAGGACTTTTCTGGGTAAATTATTACTCTTTAAAGCAGTGCACTGGGAGTAAGCTGCCTGACTCCCATTAGCGTTAGTAGCAGTGGCATAGCATAAGCTTTATGTGCCAGTTCTGAGGATTAATCACAGAGTCGTATCTGTAGGGCACTTGCTTTGAACTCAGCAAATCTGCAACAGAACAACTCTTCTTTGTCAGACCCTTCTTTGAAGAAAAATCACAAGGAAGTGGGTGGGCTGCCAGCTAAGCCTCTTCTTAACCCACCAGCACTTCCCCCAAAACTCTAACAGAACACTAAAGCAACAAGTGAAAACGTTAAATAACTCTCTCTTGCTGCATCTCCAGTAATATTAGCCAAGGTAGGGGAGCAAAAAGGGATCATTTTTTCTGAGCAGGAAGAAGAAAGGATAAAAGCAATCACACAAAAATAATTGCAATAAATGTGCTATCAAGATGAGATTGGGTTGGTTTGGGTTTTTTTTTTATACAAGATGAAAGCTGGAACACTTGAGAATAATTTCCATGTATGGATTTGGAAATCTAAAAATAACACCTCATTTAATACAAAAAAAGAGACAAAAACTGACCCTAGAATAGATGGTGATGAATACATTCAACACGAAATTTTCTCTATTCTCTCTTCCCTTCTGTGCTTGCTGGCACCTTTCCCCCAGCCCACCCCTTGTCATTTCCCTAAAGAGGAAGGAGAGGTAATAGTTTCTGAGCAGCCTCAAAGCAGCTCTAGCAGAGCAGGGCAGCCGCGACGGCTAAGGCTTTGCAGGAGGGCACCTCCGTCAACTCAGGGCTTGTTATTGTTTGCCTGAGGTGCTGCGATTTTGTCTCATTTGATGCTACAGTGAAAAATTTTCACCTCCTGCAGTTTCCATGTGATGTTGCTCCATACGCTTTTAGACCTCCCTTTTTGCAGCTCTTTTGTTCTCCTCTACTCAGCAGCGTTAGGTCTCCCTAGCACAGGCTTTCAGTTTGGTAAAACCCCCAGAAGGACCCACACAAGGGCACCACCAGGGAAGAGGGGAGTGCAGGGTTGCAGCGGGTCCTTGAGCCTCAGCCTTCCCCTCCCAGGGGCTGGAGGCAGGCCCACCGCCCCTCCCCACCACTCTGGCTGCACCGCAGCAGCACCTTCACTCACTCCTTGGGCAGCTTGTGCACCTTCAGCTTACAGAAAGCCAAAAATCACTGACTCTATGCTAACTCTGTTTCTCCCTCTTCACAACTGAATAAGAGCTGACCGGTCCCTCCAGAGGGCTCTTGCTCTCCAATAAAATCTACTGGTGCAACAAGTTCTTGGGGCCATGCCTGTCAGTCCCAATTACAACACATCAGGGGCCAAAATGCTCCTAGATAGCTGCATGATGAGAAACATATAAATGTATCACATAGGCACTCTTTGCCCCAAAACTAGGGGCTGGATGAAGCCAAGGACCTAAAGACCAGGGCCGTGAGTTGAACTCATACCCTACAAATGGACGCTAGCCTAAAGGATCTGACCTCCTCCAGGAGAGCATGAGATTGAAGCAAGATGCGTTCTGACCTGAGTGGCAGCCCGGAAAGCAGAGCTGCATGGCTGCAGCTGCGGCAGTGCTACATTTTGGGAAAAGCAGGGCAATACTGCAGGGGAAGGCTTGAGACACAGCAGCAAAGCTGTCTGAAGACAAGAGAGTGCACCACACCAACAAGGGATCAACTCTTGCTAGAACAACAGTTTGTACAGGGTGATTAAGCACACTGGTGTGGCTGTAGCTGGGAAAAGTGCCCAGTACTTGCCTGCAGTATGCCTGGTTTTAGCCGGTGCTGTCAAGTCTCTTGCTTTCACAAGCAATACATTATTTCAGCCTTCCCCCCCACACACACCCCCAAATAAAGAGAAAACTCATCTTATTGCAGGAGCCAATGTTCTGTTCCTACTGCCTGTTCATTCACACCAGAGGCACACCAGAACAGTCACATCCAACTGCTTCTCATTTACTTTTATTGATGATACCAGCATTGTAGCAAGAGAAACAAAACAACACATTGAATTCAGGACAACTGAAAAATCCGTTTCCTACTCCTTCCTAAAAGGAAGAGAGTCAAACATCAGCTATTGATATTGTCTAGCAGTAATATTCCACTTACACTGCTTACTCTCCTGTGCCACCTGTTGTAGGTCTATCCCAGACATTCACATACAGGGAGGTATAAGATGATTATATACAGCAGCTCCATGGACTAATGCCTACAATAGTGTTTTTATAACTTGGTGCTCTAAGTAGCCAGTGATCCTACCAGGACAACTATTTTCTTGACAATACCGTGTACTGATGCACCTTTTAAAACTGCTTCAACAAGACCTATATTTTGATACTTGAATGCAACAGTGAGCAAGCCTTTCAGTACACAGCACTCGGTCAGGAAACTGGGTCCAGTGAATCTCACACACTGTCTAGTCATGCTGCCTTCAAGCTAAACCTGTAAGGTTTGTTGGAGTTCAGCGCACTGGTGTGGCTATGTCCCACACGGTTGATTGAATGATCTAGTAACACCTAAATGAACTAATCATCCCACTCCTAAGCTTTTATGTAAGTCAGAGCACCAGATGTGCTGTATTACCGGACAGCTGCGTGTGATCTGGTACCAATCGACATTACAGATGTTGACGAACACCAAAGTATAGTCCCATTCTCAAGTCACCTGCAGCTCTACCCTGAATAGTGTGGTCTAGGACATACATATGCCCAAAGCGGTACAGCACTGCAGTCAGTGTCATGGGCCACTGGTAAATAAAAAAATAACAAACCTAGCCCTAGTCAAACAGTTTGCACATGCCTCAAGGCACATTTACCTGTTGTGTGATCCTCATGTCTGTGCTAGCATCATCCCTCTGATAGGGTCAGTATAAATAACTTGCAGGCAAGAACTCTCCTATGTGTCCCTTGGTACTTTGGTTTTGGGAGCTGCCCGCTAGCTATCGCCATCAAACATACTTTTAATTGCTGTTTTTGTTTTGTCATTCGGTTGAAATGAAGAGATTGATCTCTATCGATCTGTGGAAAGGCTCACTTTGTTTGCTCAACCTTTCTGTTGCTTATCAGGGTTGTGCCAAGAGCTTGACACACACAGACTGAGAATTAAATTTAAAAAAGTAATGAGTGAGTGACGGCAAACTCATGCCAGTCTCATTCACTATCAGACTTTGCGGCAAAAGGAAAGTGACAGAGGTAACAGCTTCTGCTACTGTCACAGCAGTGCCAGCAATGTCAGGAATTTGTTTGATTTTCACATGAATCTCATGCATCCACACTGATGCATAATAAACAGAGGAGAGAGGTTCTCTCTATACGCAGAAGAGCATCTAGGCACTGTATTTTTATTTCCCCCAGCAGCTTTTCCATTATTCTCTGTTCTCTTTTAGCTTCTTGCCAAGTGTTTACACACATCACCTTGGCTTCCTTATTCATATTCTTAAAGGCACCACTAAAAGCTCATCCAATTGAAACCTCAGAAGAAAAAAAAAAAAGATGAACCAGTCATACAAAGAGTTCTTCTCTTCACTCATCACTCACCAAGGCTGTAAACTCCTGCTCCTCTACCTAGGAGTGTTTTCTCTGCTCAGGCCTGCAATACAGGAATAAAAGACTTGGAAAGCAGCAATGTTCCTCCAGCTGCCAACCATGTCACTGAACAGCCACCCACCAGATGTCTTTCCCTTTCTATCAACATAAAAATGAAGGCAGATGTCAAAGAAGGTGGCTTTCTGTCCCAAACTAGTTCCCCCCAGCCCCACCAAGATGAGACTGCTGTGTGGGTCAGAGCCCACTGCAGATAACTTGGGGCCATATCAGCATCCTACCTATATCCTCCTTGACCAAAGCTCCTTCTGCCAACTTCATAGCCAAGTTTGCAATTCCTAGAGGCCATCGCTCCCTGGGGATTAGCTCTCCCTGGTCCCCTACTCGGGTGGAATCCTTTCAGCTAAATGCATCTCTTCCAGAGACTACACCACCAGGTTTAAGGGCCTCCCAGACCTTATTACAGGTTCTTAACCCCTACAACAGTATCTACTATGCCTTCTCTAAGCATTGCTTTTGTACAGCAACAGATCAACTCTTCTGCTCTGTGAGAAAAGGACAGCAAAACACTCGTCATGAATCCAATAAGCAGATGACAAATGGCCTCTCTTTTCTGGCTAGTAAAATACTGAGTCTCCCCCAATAGTGATAAAAAAAGAATATCATTAAATTGCACTTGGTGTCATCTGACTGCCATAAAATGGGAATTCATTTACTTCTGGAACTCTGCACTCTTACTTGCGTAGGAGATGCCTTCCTGTGGAAAGCCAAGGCCAGAACCGTTAATCAGAGAATTCTACAAACTATCAGCCAGAGAGATACATCAAGTGATCTAATCCACCTATGCATCACACAGATTCTCAAAGTGCTCCTGCCTGTGCTACCCTTGCTCCGTCAAAAAGCTTCACCTAGCAGAGCTGTCAATTCAGCTCTTCAGAGAAAGACCGATTTCTCCTGAAAAACTTTGGGAGGACTGCTCTGAAAAGGTAATCCTATTGCCATATCAAGTGGGTTTTGCATTTCTCTGTCCTGTTCCTTGTTACAAAAGGCGTTCTCATGAATTGTTTGGTTCTTGAAACAAATTCTCAACTCCTTCCACATGAAAAATCTGTTCCTCCCTGGAAGTGATATCACCACAGAATTTTCCACTTCAGCTGAAGTCAGTACAGAAGGCTAATGCTCCAGTGAAGGGTTAAGTGTAAGAGCCAAGGCTTATTTACTGAATAAAAATCCTGCTTTCATGCAAAGACCTAAACAGCAATAACATACATCAGAAATAGTCAACACATAGGTGCTGATATGCCAAGTTCCGTGAGGGCTGAAGATACTCCTGAAATGAGCTGAAGACCAGGTTCAACCCAGGTTTATGTTGGAATAAATCACAGGTAGCTCTAATATAGCCTGGCAGTGGGTGGTTCACAGGTAGTAATCATGGTGCAGGCAGGACTATACCTGTCAATGAATCAGTTCCTCACCTATGCCATTTTGGGATGAGGTGCAGAGCTGGCTGTGGCCACTCTGCTGGCCAAGGAGGATTCGCCATACAGGACAGGTTCTCCCAAGGCCATTTTGAAATTATTTGCCTATAGTTTTCCATTCAGTGTGCATTTCTTCATCCAAATTTTTTATGGCTATGTAATAGACTGATAATTGTTTCTCAAAATGTACTAATTTGATTACTTTTCAAAGAAAATGACAGTTAAGATTACTTGCAGGTAAAACTCTGAGTACCAATATGTTACTCTTGCTGTGCATATCAGTTGTCATGACAATCAGTAAGGACACTGGTTTAGAGTCCAATTTGTATGTGGCTGAAAATCCACAGCACCTACACGTATTCTAATGGAGATAATTTTTGAAATTATTATTGATTCTATCTGCTCACCCTCAGATATCTCCGAGGACGGCGCAGGCGCTGAGGAATCCCCTCTTTATGTACCTTAATTGACTACCAGCCTTTGAAGGTTCTTGTGCCATTATTTCTACGAGAAAATCACCGCTAATGTATGCAATGGATTCTGGTTTTGGCCAGTAAGCTTTCACTTGAAAATTATTATTATTATTTTTAATATCTTTAGAAAAACCATTATACTTGATATAGGGGTTTGCAATGGTCTTTTCTAGGAGATATGCTGCATAATCTCTGGCACTACAGGAGGCAGCATTGTCTAGCACTTACAGCAGTGGGAGTCCAAAGACCTGAGTTCTGTTTCTGGCTTTCCCACTCACTCTCTGCATGACATTTAGCAGGTCAATTAACTTCTCTGTAACTCTTTTTCTGCATGTGAAATGGGTGTACTTGGATTGTATTCCTCCTTCAGCACCCTGTTTAAGTCAGAAGGATACTGACTGAAAACCATTGCCCAAGTGTTTCAAGATGCTAGGATGGAAGGTGCACTACACACTGTCAGTAGCAGCATTAACAGAAAAAGTGTAATCTGTTCATTTTCACTGAAATATCAAAAAGTCTAAAACCTCAAGTAGCACTTTTCTTTTTCTGAAATCTATTGAGCATTTTGCACGCAGATGCTGATTTCACATTATTTTTATCTCAGGGTATCTATTTTTGTTTCAGTAGAATTATTATTGTGGTGTAAATATAAGCAGAACCAAACTCTTAGTCCCTAGCCTATTGCTCCCTTCTGATTAGGAACTTTGTGTATATGGATTCATGCCACTACTGACTTCCTCCCGATACTGGAAAAAAAGATTAAGTCTCGCCTTGGCAGTTTAACACTTTTCTTCCCATGGCAACACAATGAGGCATGAGAGTGAGTTATAAGGAATGGCATTACATCATGCTCAAATATGTGATTATAACATGCTGCAGAATGGATTCTACAAGGAAGACTGATTTAGTATGTACCTATGATGATGAACAAAGAGCAGTTAGTACAGAGCTAATGCACTGCTAAAGATTGTATCAGATAAAACCAGTAATTCAGCCACCTCCATGTCCCCTTGCATAAAATTTTAATAAACCCAATCTTATGGGAGGAAAGAAAAGACAGGGACCCTACTGAATTATTTACAGCCATAGTTGTGTACAGCAAAGGAGCCCCTCTTAGGTCAGTGAGTGATATTCTTCCATTGATTTCCTTCTCTCAGAATATCTAGGTGAGAATCAAGTTTTGGGGAAAAAAAAACCAAAAGAAACAGCGATGCAAAGGGCAAGCCAGAAAAGACAAAGCTGATGGAGGCAGAGATGAGAAAGAGTTTGAATTTATGAAAGAGATATTGATCAATTGCACACACCAGTGGCAGATAGACTCAAATTAGCTGTCATAATTCCAGTGATGCAGAGGGACACGCAGGCTCAAGCTCCATTAAATATAACCTACATCCAGAGCAGCCAGATGAGATTTGCGAGACTGAACTCTGAAGTCCCACAGGAGATACCTGCAGTTGATTTATATTCCTGATTTCCTATTCCCTCACCAACTGTGCAATCAGTTCCTGGAGGTGGGCAGGGAATAATTGAACAGCTAAACTGTGATTCACCCAGCCAATTAAGGAGTCTTGGGATGGGCCCTAAGACAAATCCTTCAGCTTCATCCAGTCTTCCTGGCCAGAACTACATTCAGCTCTGACAACGTGGCCGAAACCATCATGGCCCAGTTAACAATATAAGAATCTGAGGATGTAAAGCTGCATTACAGTTTTCACACGTTAATATTCACACATATTAGACCTTTTCAAAGTAGCAAGTAGGAGGATGTCCTGGTTGTACATGAGGATCAGGTTTATTCTGTAATTCAATGTACAAAGAGCATCACTGCAAAACAGTAATTAAAATGGCAACCACTGCCTAGTAGCTGTCAACATATAAAAATCACCTACATGTTTCAGCCTGCAGCTTCTGTCAGGGTCAAAGCCAAGTTGTTTCATTCAAAGTTCATTGGCATCTATCTCATGCTGGCTGCTGTGATGTTCCCTTGTGGACAATGCACAGCTTTGTGAAAAAATCACAATAATCTCATTTCCAAAATGTTCCACTTTAGCCTTTCTTCTCGCACTGAAGCAAGGAAGCACTTACTTCTCATTACTAACCCTGTGCGTGGCATGTGGCATGTAATCACCTTGAAATGTTTAACTGGCTGGCTTTCATCTCACTAACAGTGTGGGGTGGGGCATCAGACTGGGGTATAAATAAACTGGGATATAAATCATCATAAACCAGGCATTAAATTGGTATATAAATCAAAAATTATAGAAGTCAGATGGAAGAGACCCATTAGATCATCCTGTTTGTTCTTTCCTGTGTTCTCACCCTAAGAATGCACAAGGCATCATTCTTGATTAGCCAAGAGATGTAGAAAAACGCCCATCTCTCCCCCTCTGTGTCTCTCAAGAGGGAGAGAGGGGAAACAGAGAGCTCTGCATGCATATTAATAAAGCTATATTTTGACTGGCTGAATGACTGGAAATGATTAGTGATGGTATGTTTTACCTGTCAACATCTCCACACTGCAACAGGCAAAATGTCTCTAATACTCCTTTGCAAAAATATCACCAGGAAGGCTGGAGGGGGTTTGCTCTCAATTTTCCTGCACTCAGAACAGCTCCGTAAATACCCTAAGACTCTTTTCAATGATGAAGACAAAAACACATCTTCTTTTTTTCAGTATAACAGTGGGAGACAACATAAAACATCACCTAAGCCAAGGTGAATCCAAGTGCCTGCACTTACAAATATAACAAAAAACAAAAGCAAACAAAAATATCAAAACATTTTGAAGGCTGTCAAGTCAAGCATGACAAAGTTAGGAAATACAGGAATGTGACCCTTTGAAAGGGTCAGTGTGAAAGGTGAGAATACATGCAACCCTCTAGCTAAGAGCAGTAGGAACTGAGGTCAGCTGACATACAGCTCCTCCTCCCTCTCACTCAAGCACTTTCTTCTACACTTACCCCAAAAGTCCTTGGTGATGATAAGTCAATTAGTCTATGAAATCTCTTTAGAGGTGGTCCCTAGCCATGTTTTCCTCATTTACTCTGACTCAGTGTGAGTTGGGTGGCCATTTGAAGTCTGATTTACAGGGTGTGGAGCACTTAAGAGTTGCTCTTGAAGTCAATGGGAGCTGTGCTCTGAACGTACAAAAGGCTACCTAATGCTAAGTACTGTAAAACCCAAGTCTTCATCACCTCCAACCAGACACCCCAAAATACCCAAAACAGTTAACTGATTGCCAGGCCTAAAATGGAAATTATAGCCTGCCTTAAAAGGTTATTAGATACTAATATCTTAGAAATATGACAAAGCTCATGAGGTGATTAACTCTGTCTTTGGATCGAGAGTTGTGTATTCTGCAATAAAAAGGCCAGCAACAATATATTAAGCAATGAAAAAGAAACCAAACACTGAAGGCATCATTGAATGAAAACAGAACATCCCAAATGTATGGAACAAGGCAGGGGTCCTGTGGAAAACACAGTATGTGATTACAATAATTAAAGACTTGATAATGAGTGTGCTCAGAGGGGATAAATTAAGGCCAAGTATGCAGCCTGAACTGTGTCATCTCCTAACTTTACATGCTGGTGCTTGCAACCTTAAAAATGCTCATCTGATTTTAAGTTCTTTAAACCAAACAACAAAGTGCAAAAGCAGGAATTCTAGTGTGGGGTTTCCTACTGATTTAGAAGAGTGGCAAATGGTTCATTGGCAGAATAAGACTTTTCTGATTCACCTCTGAGCCCCCCATTATGTGAGCTGGTGGAAGAATCTGCTGGCTGAGGGAGCAGGATGGTATCTCCCCTCTGCCAGCATTTCACCAATATGTTTGCAGTAGATGTACAGCACGAATCCTGACTTGTGCACTTTGAACAGGGCTTTGGAGGGGTTCCTTTCCTGTTCATTTCCCACCCTCCTCCAACACACACACAAACAACAGAGAGCTTGGCCATTTTTGCACCTTCCCTTCCAAATTGTTCCAGTCCACCACTCCAGCCCTTATCCCAGTTCAGTAATCCCTTGTCTCACATCTCCCGACTTGCCAGCACAAAGTTGCACCCTTCTCCCCGTCCTCATGTCCTCTGTTCCCAAATCTTGGCTACATTTCCTACTCAGATATCCCTGTCATCTCAGGACTGGGAGGTCTACTGACCTCCTCCATTATTCCTGCCCTGCTCTTCTGTCTCTACAAAGCAAAGGTAGTATGGGAAATAAAAAGTAGTATGCAGTTGGGAAAGCTATTCACTAGCGTAGGTATGGTCACAGCCATATTAGCGGATCCTAAGATGAAACCTAGCAGAAGGCAATAAAAGCCCTTACAGATTTCAAAGTAGGTCTTAGATTTTTATGCCAAAGAAACATTTTTCTATCTTAGCTTGAAATAACAGGATAGGAAGAAAACCCTACAGCAGAGAGAGAGCGGGAAATGAGAAGGTCTGTCACTACCACCTGGTCATTAGCGATGGGAATGATGAATATGATGGAGATCCAACAACACTAGACCTCCAGGCATGTGAGCACCTGCTGCCTGACTAACCTCCAGGATGGCTGCCCTGTCTGCTTTAATAACCAGTGCATTAAGGAATTACATCATATTGTCAACCAAATGGCACTGACCAGCAGGATGGTGTCATACTTCAGGGTGTACCTCCATCTGGGGGTCAAGGTAGCTAATTAAAAATGAAAAAGCATTTCCTTGTAGAGGAAGATAGGAATGGAAGGAGACCCAAGGGAGTATGGGAAAGAGAGTGGAAGAAAGGAGCAAGAAAAGTGGGATGCTGCTTATTTATTTCAAACACTGCTTTCAGTCGTATCCAGGAAAAAAAAGAAAGCAAAAATTCTCTCGGGTCAGCACTTAATACAGATACAACAATAAAATATTTATTGTTGCTTATAAAAGCAGACAGGGTCAAGCCCATGAGCCTACTGGTGTTACTAATGCATTGTCAAGCTATCAACTGAGCTTCTCTGCAAACCTCAACATCTTGTTCCATGGAGTGAGAAGGCTTGGGAAGCCTGTAGAAATTGGAAGCATAGACACTACAGTCTCTTCCACAGTGCTAATTGTTGCCACTGCCATCAGTACCATAACAGACCTCTACAGAAGGAGATGGTTTTCTTCCCAGCCCTCCTTTCTCCCCT
>NW_009258756.1:320259-323192 GCF_000687185.1 Egretta garzetta
CCCCCCACCCCCCCCCCCCAGTAGTTTTACTGGTTATAAGGAGGTATTTGAGTGCTTTCTAGGCCTAAATGAGGAAGCCTTAATCTCCTGCAAAGTTTGCACCATTAAGGCTGATAAAATCCATTCAGCTTTCAGCGTAGATGCTGTATGAATTAAAATATTACCACTCTCTACATCCTGTAGAAATCTTTCATTTCCTCCAATACTTGCTCCTGTCAGAATGTGCCAGGCTATTAGTTTTGACTTTACAATTCATGTTTTATGCAAATGGCTTTCAGACTACCACAAACATAGGATTATTGCCATTTTCAACAGTGCAGACAAACTTTATCATTCCAATTAACACAAGGCATTATGGTTCCTCTTCTCCTGACAATGCAACTCCCCATGCCAATGTGCTAAATTCAGAGCCTGTATCCTGTGGGCCTGCAGTAAAAGTAGGGGGGTAGGAGACAGGCAAAGGAGATCATACAGTGCCAGACAAGAAGCATTTCCAAAAAATTCAGGAAATTCTAAACATTTCTCAGGAAGCATCAGCTACCTGTGTGTGAACTGGTTCTCTCTAAAGCAGTCTGGTGACACAATTTCTAAGCTGTGCGGGAAGAGATCAGTTTCCATAGCAATTCCAGCCACTTTCTGCCCAGATGCAGCACTCTCCGTGTTCCTGAACACAAAACACGGTTGCTGTGGAAGACAGGCCTAAGCGGCAATGGCAAGCTGGAGAAAAGGAGGCAAACAGAAATTCCCTCTTTTGTGGCCATGTTTAATCCAAAGTACAAATTCAGGTTTGTGATATATAGGGAGGAAGGAAAAATAACAGATGTAAAGACCCAGCTATCTATCTCGCATGATAGGCTCCGTGAGTCAGCAAAATAAAAGCTTTTGGAGAGAAGGAAGAATTTTTCATCTTTCTCCTGGTGTGGAGACTTTCAAGTGATATAGCACAAGACACTGGGAGCTCTGCCATACAAAGGCTCTGAGCACCATGCAGCATTTGTCCCGTTTCAGCTACTAAGGGAGGAGAAAGGCAGTGGTTCGACTTGTTTTCCGAGAGAAAAAAAAAATCTCACTCTTCAAGAACACACATCAGCAACTTGCTCGTTCGCAGCGCTTTAAACCCACAATACTTTCTTCACCTGCCTTGGAGAGAAGGTGGTCCCAGAAAAGCCTCCTTTTACCCTTCTTTTGCCAAGACCACAGTGAGAGAGACTGCAGAGTGACCCACAAGCATCAGCCCTGTGAGGCTCCAGGCAGGTCTGAGCCACATCGGGCTAACCCACAATCCTGTAGCACCTACACAGTTGTTCTTGTTGAAATCATTCAAGGAATGGATGCACAAAGAAGTCCCACGGCAAATACAAGTATGTTCAAAGGTAAAAATGAGCGAGGAAGCATAAGGTCTAAACAAAAGAAGCTAGAGGCAAAAATAAAACATCATCATGCTAGACTGGCTCTAAGGAAGTATGAAGACAATCCCTCTCTTCTTATCTGTATCTTCCTCCATTTTCTGCACTATTTGGCTTCCTCAAAATAAGTTTCTAATCCTAACTCTCCTAGCAGGCAATGAAATGTAGATAGCTGGCTTAAGCATACTTAGAAATTCCTCTCTGCATATCTTCTATGCTGTGGTTACCCCTTTTCACACAACAGTTGTTTCTTAAAGACTGCAGCAGAAGATCAGTTTAGAGCCTGGGTTGCCTATAGCCTATTTGCAAAAAAAAAAAAAATGAAAAATTGAATGACCTTCCTACAGTCCTTCCGATGGTATAAACCAGTATCAACCCAGCAGGTTTCTGTTTTGCTCCAAGGAGTAAGCCGGTATACTAAATACTCCCTGAGCTGTGAGTGCCTTACCCCTCACAGTGGCTTTACAGAACAGCACTGTTGTTCCTGGAAGATGTCAAACTGAATATAGTACATCCCCTCATTGCCTTGGTGGTACTACCACAGAATCATGGCATCATTTGGTTGGCAAAGAACCTTAAGATCATTGAGTCCAACTATACCTGTCCACTACTAAACCATGTCCCTAAGCACCTCAGTCTACCTGTCTTCTAAATACCTCCAGAGATGGTGACTTGACCACTCCCCTGGGTAGCCCAGTCCAGTGCCTGATAACCCTTTCAGCGAAGAAATTTTTCCTAATATCTAATCTAAACCTCCCCTGGTGCAACTTGAGACCATTTCCTCTCATCCTATCACTACCATTTTCAAAGCAAATACAGCCTTTCACCTTCTTTACCATAATATACCAGACAATAGTTTCCTGAAGTTTTTGGGACAAGAGAAAAAAAATTAGCATCAACATAGCCTCCTTTTTATGGTCAACTTTCTCAAAGTACAAGCATTCAGCTGAAGTGCTTATTCCATCACCTGAAAATGCCTCTCACCCCTCCCGATGCCTGTACCATATTCCACAGCTCAAACCCCTGCCATGATCACTTTCCCCATGTTTTGTGAACACAGATCTGTAGCACACAGAAAGTGAACCTAAAAGAACAGCATAAAACACATGGAACTGAATATGTGAATATAGAACTGTCCAGGTTTTGTTTAATTTTTGTTCTAATAATATATACCTCCATTTCTAAAAGTATCAGTGATGCTGCTGGAGTTTTTCAGAAGCCAGAACTATGGACTAAATTTCTATGTGCAAGACTAGGGCCAAAATGCGACAGGGTAACTGCTTAATAGTGACTCAATCATATAATTACATTGGCATCTTCCATAAAGAGACAGTTACTCATGCTCAAAGTTGTTGGACACATCTTTCCTTCCCTTCTCCCTTTCTCCCCCAGCTCATTGTATTGGGTTTGCGTGGCAAGGTTTTGATAGTGGGGGCAGGGGGCTACAGGGGTGGCTTCCGTGAGAAGCTGCCAGAAGCTTTCACTGTGTCTGATAGAGCCAATGCCCGGTGGCCCCCACGCAGCACC
>NW_009258756.1:323278-342653 GCF_000687185.1 Egretta garzetta
CCCGCCGCAGCCCGTGGTGAAGCCCACGGTGAGGCAGGCTGTGCCCCTGCAGCCCATGGAGGTCCACTGTAGAGCAAATATCCACCTGCAGCCCAGGGAGGACTCCATGCCAGAGCAGGTGGATGCCTGAAGGAGGCTGTGACCCCATGGGAAGCCTGTGCTGGAGCAGGCTCCTGGCAGGACCAATGGACCCATGCAGAGAGGAACCCGCACTGGAGCATGTTTGCTGGCAGTACTTGTGACCCTGGGGGGGACACACACTGGAGCAGTTCATGGAGGACTGTCTCCTGTGGGAGGGACCCCATGCTGGAGCAGGGGCAGAGTATGAGGAGTCCTCCCCCTGAGGAGGAAGGAGCGGCAGAGACAACATGTGATGAATTGACCACAGCCCCCATTTCCTGTCCCCCTGAGCTGCTCAGGGTGAGGAGGTAGAGAAAATCAGGAGTCAAGTTGAGCCTGGGAAGAAGGGAAGGATGGTGGGAAGGTGTTTTAAGATTCAGGGGGTTTTTATCCTCTCCTACTCTGATTTGATTGGCAATAAATTAAACTAATTTCACCAAGCTGAGTCTGTTTTGCCCATGACAGTAACTAGTGAATGATCTCTCCCTGTTCTTATCTCAACCCACGAGCTTTTCAATATATTTTTCTCACCCCTGTCCTGTTGAAGAGGGGAATGATACGGCTTTGGTGGGCACCTGGCATCCAGCCAGGGTCAACCCATCACACTCATGTAGACACTCATTTTGTCTAATTAGATGAACATTTATCTCCTGACAGGTGAGAGCTGGCAATACTACAATCATCCTTCCCTCCATCCCTGTTTAACCAGATAGTTGAGAGGAAGTGATTGCAGGGAGGTGAAGTCCTATTTCCCTGGCTCATGCTGCCATAGGCAATCAATTTGGAGCAAAGGTTCCATCTTGAAAATGTCAAACAGAATGAAAAAAGATAAAATCAAAAATTATAAAGTCAGCTCTAACCATTCCTCCAGGTCCAGCTGCTCCCCTGGGTTCTTCTAGCATAGCTGACAGCACAGCTAGAGGAATATCTGCTTTCTGCGCTGACTGGTACCGTGGGGTCCTTAGCCTCAAATTAATTGTCCCTCACCCACTCCTGCAATTCAACAGAAACTGCTGGAGCATCAGTCCTGCCTGCCAGTCTGAAAAAAGCAGTCTGCTGAGCAGTACGCAGGCAAAGCAACAGATTTCCTTCCCAGGCCCATTGTCTGCTGCCCATGCACCAGGGAAGGAAAATAGCCGCTACTGAAATACAGATATGGCAAAGGATATCAGTGGCTTCAGCCTGGAAAAGACATTTTGTTTAGCAGGGTGACCAGACACTCTGGTTTCACCTTTCCAGTTCCTCTGGAATTCTCCAGGATGCCATTTTGCCCCAGTGTTTCATCAGGAAATAGTCACTAGGTTGGTTTTTTTTTTTTCCCTTTCTTCCATCATATGCTACAAATCTGAGAAATTACCCATGGGAAGAGCATAAAGAACAACAGGCCTGGGCCCTGCTCCTTCACTGTTTTTCACAACACTCAGTGAGAAACGGAAATTCTGAATCAAGAATTGTTCAGAGGAAAATAATGGCCAGGTTGAATTGGAAATGCTATTCTGCCTCAGGATAAGTAGTGGTGAGCTGAAGTAGCTGTGCCCTGGATGAAGCTAGTCCAGAGGTACAGAACCAGGTCAGCTGCTAAGGCAGGGACTAAAGTTACAGGGACTTTCTGAAGGAACTTAAGAGTCTTACCCCACTTTATGTCTACTCCATTGCAAATGTTTTCTAAAGGGAGAACATCCCCCTCAATCAAAAGATGGTTTGAAAAGATTGCTATTGTCCTGTCTTTTAAAACAGATGTTTTACAGAAAACCAGTGACGTTGCTGATCCTACACAGCAAATAGGTTCAGTTTGTTCTTAAATGCAGTGACCTCCAGGTCCTCCAGTGTCTAACACATACATCAAACACTCACAATTGCACCTAATTGCTCTGAAGAAGAGAGACCCTCAGCAAAGTACTTCCTTCCTTTCCTGTCTTTAGATAGGGAGATTCAAACTTCAGTTCTACCTACATCTACCTACACTTACCTGACTCATGAACTAGCAAGAAAATCTGGGTCAGAAATACACATGCACACCCACACACTTAGTGTACCCTTCCCAGGGAGGGAACAAACAGCCTCACCCTGAAAGTGCGTTGGACCAAATCAGATATGTAAATGTGCAAGCACAGTATGCCTAGACTGCCACTTTGGAGACTGACAAATACCCTACTGAAGGATCCCGTCAGCTGCCAACACACCAGGCTCAGGAACTTGCTGATCCCACCAAAGGATGCACACACCGAGGGACTAACATGGCCAGTCATATTAGTAATTATATTTAAGTGGAAAAAATACAAATACAGCTTCAGAATAGCCCTTTACCTGAGCCATTGCTGAAATAAAAATGAACTTTTTAAAGACAATAACTCCTACATTAATTAGTGAGATTCCAAGTGGATGGATGCAGAAAAGTCATTGTTGCTCATAGCAGTGGCAAAAGCACACATACACAGCCCAAAGCATAAACCAAAGGCTCTTCCTACTGCCCTATGAACTCTTAACAGATGATGTTTTGGGTGGGGGGTGCATTTCCTTTTAACCACAGATGAGAAATGTTAATATAAAACTGACACCAGCAGAGATGACAGGTGGTAGCAGAAAACCTGAGGGGAACCGAACCACCTGATCTTCTGATTTCAGTGACAAATGAGCACAGCATAGTATTTTGCAAGACAGCCTCTTGCAACCTTCTGAGAGGCATGAATTCAATATTACCTTTCTTCATCATGTTACAATAAGAATATGTATTTATCCACATGCAGGCACATTACCAAAAAAATTAGGAGTTTAACAAGACCCTCTAGAACTTTCTTAATGCTTTACCAGATTTGACCAGGCAGGCCTACAAGCACCAGTGAGTCTCAAACTAGGCCTGACCTTACCAATACAGGAAATAGGCTGTATCATTACATTTTCTCCTTCCCAGAACTTAGAAGGACCCTCCCAAAGCAATAGCCACATAAGGCAGGAGTGAAACAGGGACTGAAAGCTCTGGGAAGACCAGAGGTTTTACACATTTCTCAAGCTGAAACGGTCTGGACAGTAGCTGCTCACTACCACCTTTCAAGGTTTTCAATCAGAATCAGCATCCCTCAACCCCTGCCATCTTCAAGGAGCTGTTAACTGCTTCCACTGAGACAGAGGAGCTCAGGACATTCATCAGTTCCCATGACCATGTAGTAACAAGAGCAAGCTGCAGTGGCATTCTTCCTTGGGAAATCCTACCTCTTCCATTTTATCAGTGAAAACCCTTTTCCATCTGCAAGATGAGAATGAGAAAAGCTTTAAGGCCAGCCAATACATCTCCAGGCAATTCTATCCCTGTCAGATCTTGTTGCTTCAGCAAATGTTACAAGTTGGTGACCACTGGCTACAATTATCACTAAGGGCTAAGCCCCTTTCCCTGTGCCTTAAAGGGCGCAGTATTTCTCTTTCTAGATCTTCAAAGGAGAGCGATACCACACTCACCCAGGAGCTGCAGGCAGCAGGACATATTCTACAATAAAAGCCAACAATGAATTCTGCTGGAAGCAGGAAACTCAGCAGCAGCATGAACTGCATGAGAATACGCTCACATACAAAGCATTCTACTGAATTAAAAAATAGGGCATTGATTTTGTTATTCATTTTTGTATTTAACTCAATATTAGTCTGCATACAAATGCCTCTTCCCCACCACCACTTTTTCATGCCTCAGCAGAATTTCTAGTCAGCAGCAGAAACAGAGATGTAGGTCCTAAGAACAAATTGATCAGCCTGCTACAAAGACAAACTGTATGTGGGACGAGGGCTCTCAGTCAGTCAAAGCCTCTGTTCTCATTTATCAGCAAGTACTGCCCTTAGTCCATGTGCGAGGAGAACAGAGAAGAAAGCCAGCAACACTTACGCAAGGCATGCCACTCATCCTGGCGGATTGTCTTGGTGATGTTGTAGGTGAGGTTCTTGGGAATGGTTGCTGAGGAGTAGTGGTACTTGATGTACGTGCACCGCTCAATTGCTCCTGGGAAAGGCAAAATGCAGAAAAGAAAGCGCTGTTAAATGAATGCAACAGGTCCTTCCAGCTGTAGACCAGATGGTCTTGACAACCAAAAGCAATGGCCAGCAAAAAACCAAACCCTGCCATCAGTCCACTGTGACAACCAATGCTATCTTTGGCCCATGACAGGCACAAGCAACCTGTAGGGTAAGCTCGCATCTGAACTTATGATACAGCAAAGGCCCTGCTGTAGTTGCCAGAGTGTCTGCTTTCACCATCAGATATATATGTGGTAAATCATCCCTTCTTTCATTTCTTCTCTCTGAACCATGAGCTAGCACCAGACATACCAGCATTTACTGTGTAGAAGCTGTAAATTCACATCTTAGCTTATCGTGCAGTAATGTGTCTCAGTGCCCGTACTCCAGGAGATACACAAAGCAAACATCTTTGATCTTTCCTTCAGTAATAAAAAACAGCACAGGAGAAATAATATATATAGTGAACAATTTTCCTGACCCCCTCCACCCCACAGCCAAGAAGCAAGACAAGCAGAAGCATACGTGACAGGCTATAGCATGTCTCTTGAAGGTACCCAGACACTTTCACAGCAGGCTCAAAACCAGAATTTATTGGCACCCCTGAATAATGAGCCTCAGATGGCAACATGAATGGCCGAAATGGGCAATTATTTTCCCCTGTAGTCGGTATTTCATCTATGTTCCATGGAAAAAAGCACCACGTGCTGCTTCTGTTTGTCTTCTGCTCTGTTTACAGCCACTTTCCTTCCTCTACAATAATCACACCTCCAGGCCCTGATCTCCTGGCATCTCTCTGCGTAGTTAGTGTCCTTAGAGGAATGGGTCTGGCATAGCCTGATGCTTTCCATGAATTATAGCCTAGCCAAGTTTTACATCTGATCAGAAACCTGTGATAGTGCAACCATTCCTGCATTGATGAAAACAGTAAGGTTTCCTACATCCATTTTGCGAGCATCCTCAACTAATACTGGCTTTGTTAGACCTTCTCACTAAGCAGTCAGATTCCAAACTCATAAAAATAATTTTTCCATTAATATTATGGTGTTTTGGATCAGGCCTTTAATAACTAAATAGGCATCCTTAATGTGGTTGGCCACACTCTTTGCTACTAGCTACCACTGGTCAGAGAAGCAGCTATGCTGGAAATGGTTTTATGTATTAAAAATACATTAAGACAGGCACTCAATAGAATAAATTAAATGAAGCAATGAATTATATAAATAAGAAAGAGTGCTATACACCAAGAGGCAGGTAGAGAACACTTACTGTCAGCCTGAACTGAAAAGGCAGAGCCATTAGCCTTATATCGACAGTTCCAAGGGGTTAACTATGCTTTTATGCCAGTAGAAATACAGATTTCTACCTTAGGTTGTAAAATATTATTTGGCATGAATTTAGACCATACATCATGAATTCACAGCATGAATAAGAAAACCCATGAAACAAAATTATTAGTTACATCGCAGTCTACTAGCATCTTCCAAAGTTAGTGCAATACAAACATTTGAGGTCCTCATTGTTTGCTCCTCTTAAGGATTCTTCACATTCTGCCTTTGACAGCAATTAGATTAGACAAAGCCAAATATTATAGGGGAAAAAGGCAAAATATTTACATATGTATCCGCCTGCCCTGACAGCGTGATGGGCTTCTGTGTGAGTCTGCACCATCTGGGCACCAAATGTACGCCCAGAATTAAAGTTTCAAACCAAGAACAGTATTTAAAAAAAGACAGCTAGTGTGCAAAGAGCTTTAAAAAAGCCCCAAATCACAACCTTGCTTTCTGACAGGTTTTCCTATCCCCTTTTGTTCAGCTGCTTTCATGGATCAGAAGCATTGGCAAGAAAATGGAAAAATGCTTATTTGTCAGAAAATAATCTTTAAGTTATCAGATACCTGCCCAGAGAAGAGATTTATATAGCATAGCAGACAAGGACACAGAGCCAAGATTCAAAATAAAAGCGTACAGAAGGAAGGAAGAAAAAAAATCCTGTTCCATTTGCTATAATTTCTTAAAGTAATCAGTAGAAAGCACCTCCTCTTACACCAAAGAGGCTAGTTTCTAGCAAGGTCCATCAAACTTTTTCTTCTTACTGCAAGTACTGTTAGCAGTAATGCAGTGAGCTGTTCACTACCTTGTATCACCAAAGCCTAAAGCAGAAAGTGAGATTATAGTTTGAATTCAGGTCATCACTTCACCATATATCTAATTTTGGGCTTATGCTTACTTGTCCATGGCTCTAAGGAGACTTAAGGACACGTTTAAAGACTATCTAGAACTAAGAGTACAACTGCAGTGGCAATGGTTTGACAGTAGCTGAAGGACTGGCATATTTGAATGGTAAATTCCATGATGATCCCCTTTCCAGCCACACAACATATTTCAACGCTGTTCCCACCTCTACATAACATGCTATTAGCCACAAACACCATGACTCCAACCAAGAGTTTGTAGGGACCAGAACGTAAAGTGCTCTTCAGTGGACATGGTAAGTTCTCCTTTTTTCCCCTACTTGTCTCTGAAATATCAGGGCTGGCCACTGCATGCACTCAGGAGGGCTGAGCAGAGTGCAGAGAATTCACTTGTACCTGGGAATTGTCCCCGCTACTTGTCTTACACGGGGAAACAGACTCCCAAGTTGGACAGATAAGGATGCTGCTCCTGGATTTTTGCCCTTCTCTGAAGCATTAAGCATAGGTTCACTGCTAGAATGGGTAAGCCTAATTAATTTTGTTACAGGGCTCAAAATACTTCCGTTTAATCCAAGTTACTGGGCTCAATAAGGGGATAAATGAGTGAAATGTAATGGTCTATGATATACCAGAGGTCAGCCCGCATGAGCTAATGAGCCCTTTTGGCTTTGGGCTGTTAAACTCTCCTGTGGACGCTGAGTTTAATACACTCAGGAGAATGTAGTTCAGAGTGTTTCGGAGCTGTCTTCTACTAGCTTCCAGCACTTCAGTTACTTCAGACTCTAGAACAGCAGCAACCGCTGGAGAGAACATGCAGCCACCTTCATCCACATGGCCACTGCTGATAGGGGAAGCAGGTGGGATCTTACTGGGAACCTCAAGCTTTTCGTGGCCCAAACTGACAAGGTTTGTGATTGCTTGGCATTTGAACATGAGCCATTTATCTAAACCTGCTCTCACAGGTGTGTAGAAGAGTGACCCTGCTGAGTTAATGCAACTGTATCAGCATATATCTAGCCAGAGGTTGAGAATTACCTTTCAAAACTTAGAAAAAGGCTTTCATTTGCCTGGACCTGCCAATAAAAATTAGGAAAGGGATAAGTCTATAGCAGTGACAATTTCATACTTCAAAATGTTTCCCTACTTGTCCCACACAGAAGAGAACTAGGTTCCAGACCCCCCAAACATCCAGCTCCTGGAGGTCCCTGGGAGAGCAAAGGCAGTGAATGCAGCAAGGATCAGAACTACTGCTCTCCTGAAAAGTCTTCTCAGAAAAACCCTAAGAAATCTTCACCTTCAGATGAATGAATAGCTATGCTCACTTCAGTCTTTGGGGTGGGAGGGGAAGCAAGAGTAAGAAAAAAGAAACAAGACTTTCCCTTGCATACCCTCAGTAGGGTAACTGCAATTTATGGAGCACCTCCAGCCTTCAGCACTAACTTAGAAAAACCAAATGCAGCTGCAGCTGAGCTCTGCACTTTGCCCAAATAACTGGGAACAGTATCTATACAGCAAACCAGTGAGCAGGTTTTTTCACCTATGCAGCTGCCATAGCAAATGTTACAGCTGGCCACAAGAAACATGAAGCAACCACAGAACTGCTCCACTGACAAATGCAGTATATTCTATGTCCCTCTGATCAAAGGGAAATGTTTGCTGAAAATCCTAAAGAAAAGTGGCTGACATCTTCAAACAGAGTGCTAGGAAAGCAATCAGCAGGTAGATGCAACTAGAACCATGCAGAGCAAAACTGCCATACCATCCTCCCATAAGCACAAATGCTCAGAGGGGATTCGGCAGCTGTAATTCTGTGGTTGGCAACCCCCTGTTCCAGCAAAGTTTGGATGCCAAGTAAAATTGAGATAAGGAAATTAGAGATAGCTTCATCCAGAGCAGCTAAGTATTCATGGCATCAAACATGCCAGCCTTCTTACTGATCCACTTGCTCAGCTCTCCTCCCATATCCATTGAGCATTGCTCCGCACTACCACCTTATTATATTTCCTCTTCTCTCCATCACAAGAAAAATCCTTAAACTGTGCTATAGCAGGAATAGCACCTGAAAACATTGTGTGACTCTTTTTCTATTCAATTTTCAAAACTGTCCCAATACCCTGATGTCAGTTCAGCTGCTAGTGAAACGCCACTCCCACTGCATTACTAGGGCTGTAAACACTACCTCAGCAGAGGCCCCAAACTGTTTGGTAATGCAGGGGGTGACTGAACCATTCTCCCACTCTAAGCTGAACAGGGTTGAGATCAATTAAAAGGAAAGTCATACTGCTGGTATCCATACTGTATTTGTCTGGTGGGTAAACAGACAACTTTTTTCAGAACTTTTGGACTGGTGTCTTTCTTCATCACCAAGGCCCCACCCCACCCTTTAAATATATTTAAATATAATAATATCTCAACGTTTTCAAACTGCTCCAAGAAACAGTCTTTACCCACGGTTAATTTAAGAAATTAAAATTCAAAATGCCACCGGGGTATTGGTCACATCAGTCCTAAAATTTGGATCTCAGAAGTGCCCAGAGGCATTTGCCCGATGAGTTCAGCTTGACTTTTGCAAAGGTGGTTGTCAAGTTTCAGGAATTTACGCTGTCAATGTGATCATATCGTTTAGTCTTCTGCATAATACAGACTAACTCATCTGACAGGTGGCAACAGAGAGTAGTCGGCAACAGAGAGTAGTCTTTCAGATGGTCTTTCACGAAACAGGTAATCTGTGAGAGCAATTAGGTAAGTGTCCATAATGTCACTTCAGATCCAGCCCAAGATGGCACACAGAAGAGTTACTTACACGGGTTATCTGACTACACTCCCCTCCTGCCAATGAGGGCTACAAGATTTCACATTTGTTCCCTCCCAGCTTCCAGGGCTGCGGATTATGGAACCACCCATAAGGTTCAGGTACAGATTAACCCAATGCCTGTGAACAAGTCACCTTTGGTAGCTGGAGGGCTCCCAGCTACAAATAAGGATTCTCTCCCACTCTAAGACTCTTTGCAGCAATTCTTGGGTAAGAGCAATCAGGAATCTCAGGCAGATGCAGGGAGCCAGCAGCTCACTTGCTCTGGACGAACTAAGGCGTGGCCATTCCAGACTTCACCACAAGCCAGCACTGACATGACAGTCACCTGGCTTTCTGTAACACACACAGATCTGAGACCAGGTGGTACCCATTCTCTAGTAGTACGTATGTCGATTTCTAAGAAGGATCCAGCTGTACAGCTAGTATTTGCTTCATTCCGTTTCCTGTCAAGGCTTTTCATACGATGAGCTTCCCTGAAAAGATTGACATGGATGTTCTGAGCTGCCTCCAGGCAGCTTTTCCTTCTTCTGTGTTGTAGATATCTCTGGATGAACTGTTTATAGCAAGCAATTTATTTGACAAAATTCACCCTTTGTGCTAGCTCTAATTTTTACAAATCTGTTTGAGAATTACTACACAAACATTTCCTAGTAAAAGGAATCTTAGCCTCTGGCTTGCAAACTGCACTCACTACATATTTGCTATTCATTATGAGAAACTGCCTTCTGTATGAGAGATTGCCTTAATCCCATGGTTTGGTGGCTGTTCCCTCATTGGGTGACTGTATCCATACCAAGCAGACAGAAGATGTAGATTGGTCATTTAGCCTCTAATTGTTTCACATTATCTTCAGAAAATCTGTAGAGCAGAGGAAGTTTATAGTTTTTTCTTAGCATAACATTTCAGTAAGGTTTCCAAGGGCTATAATCATACTTAGGCTAGAATCAGGTTACACAAAGCAATTGCACGTGGCATATATATCTGTTAATGTTCTGTCTTAAAAGTCTTGTCTCCCTTTGAAAAGTTCATTGTTAAATTGTGCTAGAATTTTATGCAGCCACCAAACCAGCCCTGGCCATTCAGGCTGGTGCAACTTAAGAATTACTGCCCTCAGCCTCTTAAATCATTTAATGTGAATCATCAGAACTCATCTGGAGGTATCTTAATATAGGCAAGGTTGTTGTTGCAGTTTCAGCATGCATTAACTGGTCAAACTAAACCCTAGAGGAAGATAGGAGAAATAAGGCTCTACCCTGACCAGGTGCTATGACTGAGTTGCAATCAGATATGCTGACTAGTTAATGAACTCATGATGAGTAACTATCTTCGTAATGAAGGCAGAGACTTCATTAGGAAGTATTGCAACACACTTAACAAGATTATTTCATTACCTCTGGAGTAATACTAACTACGAAAGTACTGGTTACATATTTGCCCATCTATAAGTATATTAACACCAAAAATGTAGGAACGTTATTCTTCTGCATTAATTATAGAATCATTTATGTTAGAAGGGTCCTCTAGATGTCAACCGGCCCAATCCCCTGCTCAAGGGAGGAACAACTTCAAAGTCAAAATCAAATTCAAAGACAGTTCACATTGCTCAGGGCCTTGTCCAGTCAAGTTTTAAATACCTCTGAGAATGGAGGTGCACAACATCTTTGAGCACCTGTTCCAACATCTGACCACCTTCATTATGAATTTTTTTTCCCCTAATACCTAATCAGAATTTCCCTTGGTGCTACATGAATATCTTGAATACTAGAATACCTAAGGGTAAAGGTCTAAAAATCTAGGAAGATTATGCAAATAGCATCACCTTAATCAACACATCTGATGAATATTCATTAACTTATATGCATAAATAGAAGCCAGTGTTCTAATTAATGGAGCTCAAGATAGATTTTCAGCTGCAGCATGGGCCAAATTTTTTAGAACAGGAGATCATATTTGTTCCTGGCTGGCTCTGGCATCATCCTGAGCTGAGGTTCATCTTGGTCTGCCAGTAGGACTTGTTGCTACTTGTCCTAGATAAAGCGGAACAACTTCTGGTACTGGTTGTTGCTTGCTGTGGGCTGCAAGGAAATTGAGCCAATGCCTCCCTTCAGTTGATAGGTTGGGGTTTGTGTCTTTTGGGTTTAAGACTAAGTTGCTAGCCCCTACCTGCTACCTCTACAAATGGGTCGAGGTGCACTATCAGCTTCTACTCACCATTTACAGGTTCGTATGAAAGTCAGAGAGAGGGATGTGATACAGTCCCTTTCCCCATTCACAGACCCCAGGGTGACACATTGGGAGAGACAATGAATGTGTCTATGGTAACACTTTGCATGTGTTTGGAGTGCACTTTTGAAAATGACTTCCTGATCATCTCTAGTTACCATACTTTGGTTCATAACACAATGTGCTGGAAGACCATGCCAACTAGAATCTTCATGAATAAAGCTAAATTGGAAGATGAGCTAATAGGAATTCAACTAATGGTGCAAGAGCAGCTGAAGTAACATCCCCTCCCTGAAAACACAGAAAAGGTGAACATTAGGTCCTAAGCACCAACTGTTTGTTACAAACCCACCTCTGTTGTACAACATTACTTACAAAAGTCGATCTAATTTATGCTGTGTGCATCTCTGCAGTTAGAATCATCCCAGAAAGGACTGCTAAAAGAAGTTCAGCTCTGAGTGACCATAGCTCTAGAAAAAACACCTTGTCTACCTAGATGGTTGATCTCCAAGACTTGAGAAGCATATGGAGCAGCCATCACAGCATGAACAGTACCACAGCAAGAAGCACAGGTCTGCAGTCAAGTTCTGTAGAGCTGCAATTCCTTCCTCCTAGGGCAGTGGAAGAAGTGCTGTGGTCATCACTGATATGCTCACACCAGCCGTGCTCACAAACACAGGCAGGCAAATAGTCTGTGGTTTGGGTTCAAAGGCCAACATGAAAAAGTGGGACAACACTGACACAACCAGGAAATAAATAAATAAACCAGAATTTAAGATCAACTGAAAAGTTTTGTACATCCACAAAACTGAACTCATCTGTAACTTATTTTGACACCTTTAAAGAATAATTTTTAAAACATATTTCAAATGAAAGTCTTAAAAGTATATTTTGAAAATTCTAAAACACTGACATTTTTCTTAATTTTTCATAGTGTTTTTTCCAGCTGAAACCATTAGCCATATTATATCAAGTTTCAAAAGTGGTTCTGCTCCCTTGAAAACTCTTTGCTTCAGAGCCAATTTTCCACATGAAAATAAATAACAATTTGCAAACTGTACTTACTACAAATGTACTTACAAGTACACTGGGCACCAATACCTTCCCTATTGGGTAAAATACAGAAAGTCTGCCAGGTTGCCAGTGGAAAAAGGATATTTCAATAGCCAGCAATCTACAATATCACCTAAATTTGCTTTTTACATGTAGATGCCTTTACTGACCACCAGAAAATGTAACAAACACAGAACTTCAGTGAAACATACTCAGAAGATGTGTAGATGCCTTTACTGACCACCAGAGAATGTAACACAGAACTTCAGTGAAACATACTCAGAAGATAACAGCATCCTTTGTTTTACCTGAAGAAAAACCTTTCTTGTATTCACCAAGTTGGCAGCCACTGAAAGGATGAGAAATTCATAAGATAAATAATATTTCGTCCCTGAAATGGCACTTACCCAGCAAACACATTAACAGAATGTATGGCTTAAAGATTTTCATTAGGAAATTGAGCAAAGATTTTTTCAGAGTGACAAGCAGAACCTTCCTGCTCTTTTTCCTCCCATTTTTCTTTTACAGCTCATGTCACTTGATTTCCAAATAAAGGTTCTCTCAAAGCCTCTAGCTTAGTAAAACTTGTTAGGCAATGGTCAGCTAGTAGAGAAGTCTTGTAAAAACCCAGTGAAAACATAGCAGGGGGGACGGTTGAAAGGATCCAACATACTGTATTATACTATACTATCCATACATAAGTGAGTTAATAAATGACAGTATGCCATTCCCATTCTTCCCATGTCATCTGGGATGAAAGCCTGCCCGCTTACTTTCAGTACTGATCCATTAGATCTCTAGATATATGGGAACAGAATCGGATACAAAGCGCACATGAAATGGAAGCAATCCATGAAGCTTATGGATCTCCAGATGCATACAACAGCTTTGTCATGCGTGGGCTGTATGGTGACCAGATTCCACACAGGGACTTCCAAATACTTCAGACTGAAACACCTACATTTCAATTTCAACTTCTGTTTCCACACCAAAATAACTAAATGTCCTTCTCAACCACTGTGTGAGTAAAGATGCAGACATGTGTGCATGCACTGAGCAGACAGCAACATTTTCAGAGTAGAAGAAAAAGAAAGTGCCTGAACAGCTTTTGCCAGGCCTGGTCCCCACATGCTCTATCGATATCCCAGCAAATAGCAGCTTGCTTAAAGCAACCAGCTGGCAGAAGATAAATATTCCACCCATGATAAGAAAAGAATCCAAGTATGAGACCAAAAGCTGAATTTGCATTGGAAAGTGATGAGCTCACACTTTCTCTCCAGGGACCAAGGAAAGGGGGCTGGCAAGGAAGCTGGAGCAAGAGCATGGTTATGAAACATTTTTTTACTTCAGCTATTAATAACAGTCTCCGAGCCACAGGGCACTTGAGAGGAGGAAGGCATCTCCTTGCTTCTATTAATCTTTTTGTCCACCTATTTGCATTGGGCTGGCCACAGGGGAGAGGGAAGCAGAGCACGAATGAAAAGTTAAGGAGGTTAAAAGGGCTGAAAAATATTTGCTCCTTCTTGTTTGGAGGCAGAAATTAAATGATCAATAAAAAGTCACTGAGACAGCAATTATCAGTAAAAACCCACTGATGACCCAATAGCTCATGGAACAAAGCATTATCTCAGCACTGCTGTCAAGCCAAAGAAAAAGCACAGCAAATGCTATACCATGCACAGGTTTCTTTTATATGAATGTACATCTTCTGAGTCTCATAGTAAGATACTCCCATGAATCTTGGTATGTATTGAACCAGCTTTGAAACCTATTTCAAAGCGATGTCTGTGAAGCAGAGTCCCAGACTGCCAAGAAGAAAATAAGGTATCACCAATTCTGCTGGGGATCTGTGATCACATGCAGTGAAGTCTAAGGATGCCTGTCTCTGTACCTTGGAAATCTATTTTATGTGCTGCTTTACAACTTAAATGTGCCTCTTTATACACATTTACTCATCTTCTTAAAGTGAGAGGAATATAAGCCCTTCTCTGTGCCTCCATACTGGTAGTTTACAGTTAGATTCACAAATGCTGAGCTGCAGAAAGCACTTGGCTTTCTTGTAGCACTTCAGCCTTGTGGTTAAACACAATCACAACATGACAGAGAATCATTCAGATGCTTTGCACCCTACATTAGGGAACTTAAGCTGAGACCTCATCCAGCACCTGCAGCAGTCTCTTGAGAACATTGCTTAAATGAAAGGACTTATGTGGGCTATGCAACATATCTATATAACACTATTTTCATGTAGGTTTTGTCCCTCGACTGAGCTTGGGACAGGGGGGAGTTTCACAGCTTTCACTTGAACATTAATAGCGGTATGGAAAAAGGAGAGAGAAGGATAAAGTTCTTGTCAGGGGTCATATCTTAGGGATTCACAGGAATCAAAATAAGGAGACCAATTTTTAGAAGAACAGCTATATTTTTCCCCTATCTTAAGGACTGGCACATAGTCAAAAATCATTTTGCTTATATGCTGAAGTTAAAGTGTGTTTTCCTAACTCACATGGTTACATGTAAGAGGTGAATTGGTCTGCCTTAAATTTTGGGAGGCACAACACCATTAGCATGGATCCTGTTTTGCACATTTTAAACAAAAATTAACTGTGAGAGACCACAGGATTTGAAAGGATTGCATTTCCAAAAAAACTACCAGCAGGCAACTAGCCTATCAAAGAAATAAGCGAGGAAGGAATCCAGCATCAGCTTTCCAGCAAGGCTGGGGGCTTTTTTCCCAAAGAAAAGAGAAGACTATGGCATGGATAGACCAGAAAGGGTGCACCCTGCTACGCTCATGAACTGTTCTCTCAATCTGTGCACTGAGCTTGTAGCTGCCTTTGCTCATAAGACAAGACTATCTCCATCCATCAAAGACTCTATCGAGACTTTAAAACTATGCAAACAGAAGACTTTGGACATATTCTCTCTTTGGTGGAAAGATTCCTTTCTTAATAAGTACACCCTTATCTTGTGAGTTCCCTAAGACTCACTAGCCTTTCTTTATGCTGTCCCCATTCTAGTTATTTCAAATAAACGTTAGGGTTGTGTGGTTGGAATAAAGACATTTTCAAGACACCCATTCATACACAAAAAAGTATGTCCCAGACAAAGGTACCCTGCAGTTATTAAATGTATGTGCACTATAAAGCTAACAGCAAGATCATCCCTAAGTGATCAAGGTTTCCCCTGCAAGTTCATAATGTCTCTTGCCCCATAGACCCTACCAACTGAATATCTACTCAGATCACGCAGCCTGATGGACAAAAACTACTAAAACTACCTTGAAATAAACCTTGGGACTATTTACTGGCAAGTAGAGACCACTAAATTATAAAGATAGTATGTATAATGGCTCTCCAAAGTAAGGAGCAGTTTCATGTTTGACCATGCTCTTTCTCTGTAAAGTCATTCCCTGGATTGTCCTTGTTCAAATTATTCATTAACTGGTGAGTTGACGTCACTAAACTACAAGGATGCTCCATCTTCCTTTGTAAAAGAGTATGCATTCAGAGGGACAAAAGATTTCACAGCTGACTGCCCTTTCCTTGCAAGGCCATTTGCTGCACTATTGTAACAGGACTTACTATCAAAGTAAGGGATATTTCAATAGCCTTGGCTTTGAGGGCTTGAATCAAATAAAGGCCTTAAGAAATTAAATGTTGTGTAGATATTTAAAAAGTAGTCCTTGAACAGGCAAACAAACTGAAAGACACAACTAGAGGGAAAGGGAGAAGAAGATAAAGATGGTGGTAAGAAGATCAGACAACTGTACTGTGAAATCCAAGATGAGCTAAAGCACAATTTGGTCATTCTGAAACCTATGAACCACAGATATTGTTAATCTCCCTGCAGCTGTCTGAAATCATAAGTGGGTTCTCCCTTACAGAAGGAAATGATTCTTGAAGTAGTATTTGAAATAGGAAAGGTTGGTGGATGTGATCAAAAATTTTTTTTCCAATTGACTGGACTGTGGCCTTGCTTATCCAGTGATGAGTTTTTCAATACCATCATATGCCCTTGTGTCCAGAAGGCTTAGACATTGAGTGCCTCTCCACAAATGCTACAATAATTCATTTTTGGTGCTAGTATCAAGGTTTGGCTGCACTCAAATGTACTTAAGTAAACAACTTAGGGCTAGAATCTCAACATCACTGCAGACACTCTGCACCAAAAGAGCAACACTTGTTTCAGAGTGGTTGAAAACATTGGAAGGATAAATGTCCTTGTATGGGGGTGAAGGGGGCCAGCAATTGAGAAGGCACAAACTTACCTCCAGCCCCAACCTTCCCTTTGCTTATTCCCAGTACAAAACTGGGAGGAGCAGGGTATGCCAATAGCTGCCAGCTGCAGGGAAGTTAGTAGTGAGAAGGCCTACTCCCAGCATGGTCTTCAACAGGCAATTAAGTTGCTCTAGCCAAATCCCAAAGGTATCTAGTCTCCAAGCACACTTGCTAAGATTCATGGCATTTCTTTTAAGACATCTGTAAGACATGCCATTTAATGCAGAAATAAAAAATGGCAGAAGCCAGCGCAGCTTATGTAACAGGGCAGCAAAACAGAGTAGAGAAAACCCAAGTAGCTCTAATAGCATCTATTACTTTCTTTACATGCCAAAGAAAGTTACAGGTTGTTGTAAAACCACGTGACCCTAGCTTAGACCCAGAGCTGGTGTATATTTAAATGTGGAAAGACAATTGTGGGATGAGAATTTCTCATCCAGTACACACATGTCTACTGCCAGGTCAGTGCAGATCGAGGAGCAGACTGGGCTTTTGCTGCTGCTTTTGGGTTTGGGGGTTTTTTTGCAGGAAGAGGCAGATGTTTCTTTGCTTTGGGGGGGTGTTGCGGAATGATGTCCCCTTGCCTGTAACATCCTTTTGTCATTTGGTAAAAGTAATCTACCACTCCTTGCATCTTCCTGTCTGAAAAGTCAAATCAAATTAGAGGGTCACAGTATGAAAATCTCCCACTCGCTGCAATATAAAATGTTCTGGCCAGGGCAAGCTGGACTAAATATTTCTGCTGCCTGTCAAGAAGGATTCATAGCTTGAAAGAGATGCTTCAAAATGAACACAGAGCCATTAGTTAATATAAATCTATTGATGGCAGCAACAAGCATTATCTGAAAGGTAAGCGCCGCACCTCTGAAGACATTTGTCCCTACGCATCTTGTCCCACCACCCCTATGTCTGAAAGGCCAGCAGAATCTCACTGGAGCTTAGAGCCCTAAGTGTTATTCAGCCTTTTACAATTCAAGAACCTGCTTTATGATCCTCATTCTGACAGGGGAGGAGTCAACTGTATCCCAAAAGACCCATCACCACACATGGGACCAGAGAAGAAAGCACTTCCTAGCACCACTTGCAAGGTACAGAATAGCCCTTTAACTCTGCATTGGAATGTCACCAGTTTTGATCATTGCTTCACATTTGAAGGGAATGGGCTATGGAAACAGGCATTTACTCAGACACTGTCAGGTCAGGATTTATTTTCCTTTCATCTTCACTCCTAATCTAAGCTGTAATAAATGCCTGTGACTCAGTAGCATCTGATAACACCCAATGGGACAGAGGTGCTCTTGAGGCAGAATGCTGTACAAACACAGTGAACAGAATCTGTGCCCTGGAAGACTTTTGCTGTTTCTCTGTTTTGTACCTTCTCTCCCCATCTAGTTGCTCATTTTGTTTAATATGTAAAGATAAGCCTTGAACTGTAATGTTTGATTTTAGAAATTATCAAGTCTATGATTCAGCATCCTATGTGCTTCTGGACTCCTATTTTTATCCATACAATTATAGATCGTTGTTATTATAGACCATTGCATTCTATTCTAATTACTACTCTTACAATACCTTGCACGCTATATTTCTTAATAATATCTCAAAGCATTTAGTAAAGACAGTATTGCTGCCCAGCATTAAGTTACATACTAGCCCCCCCAAAAAGTCAGGCCTTCTGTTTCCTACTTTTGTATGCTAAATTGTGGACACTGATTTGTGGACAGTACAATCAATCTCCTTTGCAATAGATCTAAATGCAGACTTTAATTCATCATTCTATTAACTATAAATTATTTAAGAGACAGCAGATATCTGTTCCACTCCTCCAAAAATCCCAATTAAAAATTAAGGCAATAAAAACATGGATAGCAAGTAACCACCGCTTGTCGCAAGTTAGGGACCAACATCTTAGGGATCTTTTAAGGAAGCTGGACACCCACAAGTCCATGGGCCCCGATGGAATGCACCTGCGAGTGCTGAAGGAACTGGCAGATGACATTGCTGAGCCACTCTCCATCATCTATGAAAGGTTGTGGAGAACAGGAGAGGTGCCTGATGACTGGAAGATAGCCAATGTCACTCCAGTCTTCAAAAAGGGCAAGAAGGAGGACCCAGGGAACTACAGGCCAGTTAGTCTCACCTCTGTCCCTGGAAAGGTGATGGAACAACTCATTCTGAGTGTCCTCTCCAAGCAAGTGGATGAAAAAAAGATCATCAGGAGTACCCAGCACAGATTCACCAAGGGGAAATCATGCCTGACCAATCTGATAGCCTTCTATGATGGCATGACCGGCTGGGTAGATGAGGGGAGAGTGGTGGATGTTGTCTACCTTGACTTCAGCAAGGCTTTTGACACTGTTTCCCATAACACCCTCATAGGGAAGCTCAGGAAGTATGGGTTGGATGAGTGGACAGTGAGGTGGATTGGGAACTAGCTGAATGGCAGGGCTCAGAGGGTTCTGATCGGCAGGGCAGAGTCCAGTTGGATGCTGGTAGCTAGTGGAGCTCCCCAGGGATCAGTACTCGGCCCAGTCTTGTTCAACTTGTTCATCAATGACCTGGACAAGGGGACAGAGTGTACCATCAGCAAGTTCGCTGATGACACAAAACTGGGAGGAGTGGCTGATATGCCAGAAGGCTGTGCTGCCATTCAGCAGGCTGGACAGGCTGGAGAGTTGGGCGGAGAGGAAC
>NW_009258756.1:343108-390019 GCF_000687185.1 Egretta garzetta
GACAGAGCACTGGAACAGGCTGCCCAGGGAGGTTGTGGAGTCTCCTTCTCTGGAGATATTCAAAGCTCGCCTGGACGAAGTTCTGTGTAGAATGCTCTAGGAGAGCCTGCTTTAGCAGGGGGGTTGGACTAGATGATCTCCCGAGGTCCCTTCCAACCCTTGCGATTCTGTGATTCTGTGATCTTATTACAACATGGAATTCTTCCTACACTAAATTACAATATGGCTTAGGAGAAGGACTGGACAGATGCTAACCTACCCCCTAATTTTCTTTCCTCTTATTTTGTCAGGGGCTGTGTTCAGCCTCTCAGACTCCAAAAGCATGAGGCTTCAGTTCACTGACTGCAGGATCAGGTGAAGAAGATCCAGGATGATTCTTAACATGCCTCCACTGGGCCATCAGCCACTCTGGTGAAGGGTACAAAGAGAACATGTCAACTTAAAGGAAAACACATTCTTTGGAAAACATCCAAACCTTTAAGAAAATATGCCATTAGCTTTATTCTTAGCCCCTAGGGTTCTGCAATATCAGGTTTAATTACAACAATCGTGACAAAAATCATAGTAAAGAGATACAGCTGCAAGCTGATCTTGCCCAGAGATTCCACCCACCAGGGTAAGAGCCAAATGCAGCACTAGGAAGACTGCAGTACAAGCTCAGTGAGCAAGCTACGTTCAAATCACTTTCAGCAAAAATACTTCTAAGTACAGCCTAACTCAAAGGGAACAAGAGATTAAGGTGGCAGGTACATGGCTGAGATTCAGGGAAGCACTCCCAGGACAAGGAGACTTGGGAAGGAGAAGCAAAAGGCTAGTCCCATACTGCAGTAAAAATGCCGTGAGAGTAGACAAGCGCCAGACTCACTGGCAGAACAGTCATGCCCCAAACTGTTACACAGTAGACTTGTTTTTCATTGCTGGAATCAGCTAAAGAAACAAACACTAACATGGCCTCCAGCAACTGATTACTATGATCATGCCTAGAGAAAAGAGCACCCAAGCCTACATGGGTGACAGGATGGGTTACAGCACTTATGCTTGTAGCTACACAACTGCAACAGGAAAGAAAAAGGGGCTAGCAGCACAGAGCTCTGAAAGAAAAGGGGAGAGGAATAAAAGACAAAATAGCCCAATTTCTGAAATGGAGAACATCATCCTACATCTTCGTGTAACTCATTGCAAATGTGGTGGATTTTACATCTTAAAGATTAAACAGCTTCACAGCAGCTGCAGGACACAGGGATAACCATTCTCAGTACAGGTAGACAGTTTTGGTAAAATACTCCAGTCCTGGGACACCAGCAAGTGAGCAGTTTGAACTTGCATGAATGTGACTTCATACACACAAAAGAGAAGCCTGTGCCAGGAGCACGCACAGGGGTGAGACTGGACGTCAGCACTTCATAATGGATTACATTAAAGAAAAGATACCTCAGCAATATAGAATCACAGAGGCTTAATAATTATCTTTCCAAAATGAGAGAGCAAGTGGCCCAGAAGCTGAGAATCCCTCAGCAGGTAGAAACCAGAAACTTCTAGGTAGTGTTTCCCACCTTCCAGCAAACATCTTTCCTACAGGAAAATAACCAAGTTACCTTAAGGGGTGAGAAATAAAAGTATTCATCCATTCCTCTACAGCCTTTCAGCTATGGAAGATTTGGCTATGAAACTGCATGACAACAAGTTACTTTAAAGAAAAATATGCAGCACTCCACGTCACACAGACTATAATATTTAAGAACACTTGGGTTGTCATCAAAAGCAGGGAGCAAGAGAAAATACCTTTGTTCTCTCTTTAGATTTCCTACAAACTCGGTGATATTTACTGTATTTCAGCAGTGCTGTGGCAATGCCTAGGAGCCTCAGTCTTGGACCCAGTCCCCATGAGACAATCATGAAATTAAAACTGTCTTAGACCCAATTCCTTTACCATTTTGTAAAAATTTCAAGTGCTTCTGAATGTTTCCAATACCACACCTAATAAGTTGATTTCATACTGGGGTGGGGAGTTGTACTTAAAAATCAGGGAAAGAAAATAGCTGTATACATTACGTTCAAGGTCCAAGAAAAGACATAACCAGGTGGAACGGTCTCATTATGCTCAACCATACATCTCACCTACCCACACAGCTTCATTATGCTCAACTATATGTCCCACCTACCCACAAGATTTCTTCCTTGAGGACAAGCCTGTAATTATAATATTCATATTATACCTGGGTAGAAAACAGTTTGAAGTAGTCCTGGTTGTTTAGAAGACTCAGCATCCTGTACCCAGGAAGTACGAGGAAGTAAGAATATGTAGACTCTTGAGGTCCCATAGGGAAGTACTACATCGTCATGTAAGCTGGAGATTGCCTCTGCAGCTTTCTTTGAGCCCCAACATGCTCCTCTGATTTAATATTAAATCTGACATCAGATGCCTTTGTCCAATTAGGATATGTTAAGTCTGAGGTTCTGGTCATTACAGAGCCTTGATTCCATGCCACAAAGTACAAAACCAGTAAGGGGGTTTACTGCAAATGATTGCGCATGACCCATGCCAGTAGCCTAACACTTGAAGCATTTCAGCAGTAGACAGCTCTGTAACTTCTCACCACTGACGCTGCAGAACCAGAGACCCAAATATGCTGCCCTGGGCATCAAGCTGAGCATGATTTCCTCTCAACTCTTACTCCTAATACCATAAAGTGAATTTGAGTAATGCCATATGGCCTTTCTGCATGGTAGCTGAAGGATGCCAGTCTCGCTTCTACTAGGAGAAAAGCAAACTCCTGTCACCACAGATACTCTTAATAGATTTTTAGGAGGAGGTTTTGGGATTGGTTTTTTTTGGAAGCTATGCTAGTATAGTATTTATCTGTATCTGGATAATGTTGGTGCCTGCTGGATCCTCAGTCTACTGTTAGAAAGGACAGGGATAATCACTAGAGTGCCTTGTCAAAAATGGGTACCCTCTTACTTGCAGGAATGGTGAGATTCCTGCAAGACAGCTGTGTTGCATCAGGGATGCAGTCAGACAGTCCTAGGCAGGGAGATGAGATATTCACACACGAGCTGTACTGCTCTGCCACATCATGTAAAAGACAGCATGATGGAAGTTTTTGAGAGTGCCTTTCATTAGGGTTAGGGCTATGCTGCTCCCATCAGTCAGAAGGAAAGCAACGGAAAAAGTTGAAATACTGTCCCACAAGAGACTCCACAGTGTGTCTTGGCCGGCTGACCCAGTCTCCTGTGTCACAAATTACTAGATCAGAGGAAGTGCAGCTTGTTGCAAGGTTGCAAGATTAAAAACAAATATCCCTTTGTTGGTTTAACCTTTGGTTCATTAGCCCTGCGGTTCACCTCTCTGAGCTACAAACAACAATCACAAGCCATGAGCACTGAGGAGAGGGCAATAGCTTCTTCCTCTTCCAGAAAAGGAAGTTCAGCATGAACTGCACTATTTAGCATGAGCCCACACCAGGTGATTATTAAATGAATTAGCAATAAAAATTTCTCTTAAAAGATAAATAAACGAGGCTTAAATTACTGTTAAAATTAACTTTCATCAACGCCCTGCCAGTGCTGCTGAACTAGTGTTCTTTGCAGAAGCCAAGTGAATTGTTTGATGATTGAGTGGTATCAATCAACACAAACTATTGTGCTAGTTGCTTCATCTGAAGATCAAAGGGGTTTGCTTTAAGGCGAGCACCAAAATGCAGCACCACTAAAGGTTCCCACCTCCGCACCTCTCCCTGTTTCCAATACATGACTAGTATTCTTTCCCAGGCAGAGCTCCCTGTATTTAAGTAACCACCAACCATAAAGGCAAACCAAAAATCCCATCCTGTGAGAATTAAAGCTCTGACTAGGACAGCTCACAGACCACAGGCAACTAAACTGTTATATTACAAACCTATCACACAACTAACCATGGCTGAGTGATGTTCAGGTGAGTGGACGCAGCTTGTCCTGGTTTCTTTCCCTGTGGCTCCCTGGCAAGAAGTCAAATCTCTTTTCAAGGTGGCTGGCCTGTTTCTTTCATACATTTGTAAGCAGTGCTATGGGTCATCTTCAGCCCTCTTCCTTGTCAAATATCAGTCTGAGACAGCATGATGCTTATATTTTTGTCAGCTAATAAGCCACCCAATTTTCTGATCCATGCCAGTGAGCTGCAGCTGGAGGCAGTGAAGCAGTGAGCTAGTTGTAGCAACGGTGAAGGAGCATCAAGAAGGGGAAAATTACATATGAGAGAATTCTGACTGCCCCAGAAACTCACACAAATTCTCTCAGGTCATACAAAACACTCCCATCAGCACCCTGAACTGAAACAAGTGTCTAAGTAAACAGCTCAGGAGCTATTCTAGCATTTGTGATTTGTGCCCAGACATCATCTGAGTATTTTGCCTTTGGCTCACACAGGTTAGGACAGGTACACAGCTCCATCTCAAGGCATGGCATCACCAGAGTTTCCCTGCACTGCCTGCAAGTCCCACTGTAGTAACCAAATTCAAATAAGTGGTCTACCTTGATTTCAAAGTAGTCAAGGTCACTACAATGCAATCCAAATGTGGGAAAAGGATGGAAAGGAGTTAAGGGACAGACAAAGGTTACATTCTCTGCTGTATTTTGAGATGAGGTGGAAAGTCAATGAGGCAGAAAAATCTCATTCTGATGGCAAGTGCTGTAAAAGAGAAGATTCACATCAATGGGGCAAGACTATCAACTCTGAAAAGACAGAAGGTTAATGATGCCAAACCTAAAAGAAAAAAAACCATAGGTGCAGTCCTACGTTTTGGTGGGAGTCAAGAAGAAAGGGCAAAAAATCTACTTTTTCACATGTAGCTTAAAAAATCTATGTCTGGGATTATACAGAGCAGTTGCTTGCAATAGCAGAGGACTACACTGATTCAGCAATTCTCCCTAATCCTACACAGAGGCGTCAGGAGAAGACAGTAGGAATGACCTGTATTTCTTGGACGTGGAGAGGGAAAAAACGCACGAGTAACTAAACATTTTAATTCTCCTCTGTATATTCTGCCACTATGACCACGCTACATTATTTGTAGAACTCTCTACTCAGCTAACATTTTTAAGAAGGATCAACCACCTCTTGCCTCCATTCCACCATACCCACCCTTCCCCATCCATAAGACTACCTCAATACAGTCATTTAAAGCCTTCTGTACAGCACCAGAGCTACACTGCCCTGTAAAAAAGAGCAGCAGGGAATACTTTAATTAGTATTTTCTCCTGAAGGATAAAAAATTATTCTGAAATTACTTTGCCTGGTAATGAAATGCATCTTTTTTCACTCTATTGTAGATCTGGAACACTGATTCCTGCTTCATGTATTTGCCTTAGTTTAATTTTTTTTGTTGTTGTTTTGTTTGTTTTGTTTTACAGATTTGTTTCTATCATGATGAAAGCTAGACAAAATACTACAAAAGCGGGGGAGAAGGCAACACCAACATCAAGGGAAATGGAGTTTTCTCTTGCCTTGCTGAAGTCAGTTAGTCAAGATGGGTGGGAGCAGTCTCAGTGGAAACAGAAAACCTGCGAGCTATTTTATTTTGGGGGGAACTGAATTCATCAGCATGATTAGGGTAAAAAAAAACAATATATTTCGCTAGTTGAATGTTCTCTGCCCCCTTATATTTAACATAGGTACTTCTAGAAAAGTAACACTGGAGTGAGGACTGACTTTTGGAGTGGAAACAGTTCTGTTTAAAATTACTTTCTTATGTTTGATAGCGGGATAGTGCAGGTGAAATTTGGGCAACACTGAGGACCTAACTCAGAGGATGTTCTCTCCATGCCCAACTCACCCTAGGTAACAGTCAATGTAACAGTCAAGATCTGAGTTCTGTGCTGACCTGCTTTATTTCTCTGACAGGCAACAAGTATTTAGCAGGATGGGAGCTGCTCAGGTTTATACTCTTAATCTCTGAATGACTCCATAACATCTTCGGAGGCAGGACTCAGGCACCCTGACCATTAAAGCCAACATCTTTCTTATTTTTCTGATAAACGTTTCTCCCATGTAGAACTTTCTCAGTATTTCCATTGCCTCATTCACCAGGTGAATTGGTTCATTGGCTCTGAACTCGGACTCAAGCAGAGGACACTTCCACCTTTCAAAGCAGGTATGGCTCAGACACATGTGCCAACACCATCAGTTTTTTCATGGGTTGGGTTCTGAAGACATTCCCCAGTCAGGCTGGGTAGCCATTCACCAGACGTGTCAGTTAAGAAACATGAAGAGCAGTTGTAACCTTAGGTTTTCTGTGTGTGGCGCATGGGCAACTCACGTTCCTGAAAAGATGCCCAGCAATTACAGAAACAATTAAATACATCTTTTCCTGCTATGCAGTGAAGTGCATTTCAATAACACTCCTGTGTACTTATTAAATGTGTTTCCCTGGAAGATCTCCAGAATGATAAGCATTCATTAATCACCACAAGGTAGCTGTAAGGTACCAAACTACTCGAAAACTACCTCAAACAGGTGATGAGAGACAGACCTAGAGGCCATTTTAAATTAGGACAACTTCATGCTGCTGTGCTGACACACAGCCAGCTTGCTGTGAGCCACTCTAGCCCCAGAAGAGTTACTTTTCTTGTAAGAAAACATACTTCGGCCAACAGCACCCCTACATTTGTCAATCATCCCAAAAGCTTCAGCCAGGGGAACAGAGGGGAGATCCAGGCATCCATGAACTGATAATCCTCAACCAACCCAGCAGCTGAGGCAGACCACAGGCTGTCAGCACAAGTTACCTTCAGCCACCTCTAACGAGTTCTCATGGGCTAGGATGGAGAAAAGCAGGGTGGAGGGGAAGGAAGGACACAGCCAGACCCCACATTTTCCCACAGGATCACAGAATTACAGTTCAGCTATCAGAGTCACCCACAAATTGGCAAAAGAGGACAGAGACCCTCGCCATTGTAGCAGGCAGCTCCCGCTACCCACACCCAACACACGAGCTCCTCAGTCAACAGCTCATAGCATAAGATTTCACTGGAATTAACAGAATCCCCCAGAACACATACTCAAGGGGTAGTCGGTATTTAAATAAGGTTTTCACATTATTACCACAGTAAAAGCAAGGTTTCTCCTGAAAAAATCATACTAGTGGGAACTCCAGTACACTGTGTTAGGGGGAAACCACCCAGTACTAATACAGCTTACTTTTGCTCCAGAACTGGACAGCTATTCTATTGGAAGAGGTGGAGGTTAACTGAGAAAATTCAGACACCAACATCTTGGCACAATTGCTAACACATCACCAGGCTGTTTGAAACTCTGTACCAATGCAGAAAAAAATATTTTAAACAAAGTTTACGGAGAATTTGCACTGCAGAGTACGACTGTCTCTGATGCTCAATCAGGAGACCATAGAAGTTTTGGTACTTTCATTTGTATACATGAGTATGTGTGCATATACATGTTTTAATTAAGCCTTATTAATGTACTTACTCTATTTTCTCCCTATAATTATACAGTTATACAGAAAAGCATTCAGAAGTCTAGATGACTCAGTTCGATGACAAGATATGAACTGCCAGATTTAGTCAATAGTACGAACCCAGCTCCCTAGCTTAAGTCAGTAATCTGGAGCAGACTGAATAATTTAAATACAACTTCGACGAGTTTTGTCCTTTTTTTCTTTGTTAATTGTCTGCTAACAGGAGGTAAAAAAATCTGAAATTTATTCATTATTCAAAATGATTCATAAATGTCTTCACTGACTAACTCGTGGCCTACAAATATCTTAAGCTATGACTGTCACAACTAAGTAAACAATTTGCAATTCATGGTGTAACTTATGTAATGAATTTCTTCACCTTATGTAACTAGCTTGAACAGTTCAAAGAGCTGACAAACACAGCATACATTTTTAATCGCAGTTAACAGTTGGATGGTTACAGGAATCACCCTCCCAGGAGACAAACAGTGCCACGTGATTTAGGTTGCAAGTACCAAATCTTTCATTTGAGGACGTGCTGTGAAACTCACTTTCTTTGCCCACAACCAATGAAGTATGTAAGCCTTCAAGCTATAAATGAGTTTTTCACATATCCTTATGCTGTAGTAGTAATATTAAAAAACTTCTAATTAAGAATGATTTTCTCAAATTCAGAAAATGTCATTTTTCTTTGTTCCATCTTCCCTATAGTACTCCAAGATTTGGAAAATGCACACTTACCAAGAAGCTGTTGCCTTTTTCCTAGCACGACAAAACATGCACAACAAACTGCATCAAGCATTGGGGTTACACTAACACGCTGTCTCCCTGACACTGCACTTCACTTCAGGGGTTTAAGATGAATGCATGAAACTACATTACAGGAGATAGCTTTAAGCAGTTTCTCAAACAAATTAAGAGCTTCAGGAAACCAAGGTTTACAATTTATCTCAGAATCCAATTCCTCAGCTTATCACCACAGTCAATTCTGTCTTGTATTGAACCAAAATTTTACATTTCAGTTCATTATTACTTCCTCTAAGTGTTTCTCAAACTTTCCTCTTACGAGAGCCATGGAGAACTTGATGATCTCCTGTCTTTCCTTCCATTTTTTGTGCCAAGGTACAAGCCAGGTTTTGATACCATTAATCTGGCTCTCCAAAGCAATCCTTTTAATTGTGTTTAAAGTCAGGAAAATGAAAGTAACTGTAATGGGGCTACTACCAAACATAAATAGAAGCTCTGATATCTGGCCCTACTGATTTAGCTATGGAAAAAATTTAACTCCTAAGCCAATCATCCCAGTGTCCCAGTTTTTACTGCTCTTTGATTTCCCCCTAGTATTATTCTGATAGCAGAGTGAAATGTTCCTGTGCAGTCAGACAATAGCTATCGACAGTTCTGGGGTACTCTGATGCTTTGCCCTCTTCTACGCTTATAATACATTTTAAAATCCTGTCAGTTTAATATCTGTTGTCACACAGGTTACAACCATCTGTATTGTTCACTAAAAGGAACTGTTCCCAGACAGGACCCTGCCCACCCGCAATGAGAGCTTTACAGAGCTCAGGCTTGAAACAGCAAGGGCCACAATGAGGGCTCCGGCATTTCGGCTGTGAAGCACCTCTTGCCAACAAGTGTAGGGCAGTGGTGAATCAGATCCCAGGATCGTGGCCTTCAAGAAAAAACACTTTTCTTCACTAAATAGTTAAGTCTCCAATGTTTTATATCTATCTCTGCTACTTCCCATGACTATATACTTTTATGGAAACATTATTGAAAATTTCAATCTAACAATTAGAAAACTAGGATTTCATTATAACGACTTTAGAGATTATATGAAGATGCCACTGAAATTAAATGGAGGAAAGACAAAACAAAATGAGCCTATCTTGAACTACCTAAAAAAAACCCTACCTAAAAAGATGGGACTATCTTTCCACAACTGTCTTCTCATTTTTCAGACAGCTCTCACCTCTGGGACTCCATCTGTCCTCAGGACTTTCCTTTGCCAGTGGTAACACGTTCCTCATGATCTGCCCTGAATGTATAAGAAGCCATGTGTACTCCCCCCCATCAACACACACACTTGTCTTTTGTTCCTTCCTGCCCATGTTCCACTGTGCTATTTTAGTCTGTCTCTTCTTCTGTCTAGACAAATTTTACAGTTATTCATATTACTGCATTTTCCTAATAAAAATACCCCTGTGCAATCTGCCATCACAGGGCCTATATGCCATTTAAGATAAATTTAAACACCTAAAATAAAGCTGAAAAGGCGCAGGGGCCTCGTATCTTTTGGATATGCAAGATTCACATAAATAGGGAATCCAAAAGCAGGTTATTCCGATTCTTCAGCGTAGGCTTTATTAGATTATTTTCTGAAGAAAGCTCCCGCAGTATAGATGATGGTCCCACTGACCCCAACTTTAGCAGCATATCCCAGGCAAAATGATCTTTTTAGATAAGACTACGGTACTTACAAAGAGCAGCATCAAATTCTGTATTGTGCTCCAGCTGCAAAACAGTAGCCAACCTTTTATACTACTACTTCCCACAATATTTTGACTTTTAAAGGCTCAGCTCCAGGAATCTACACTTGTGGAGGACAGCTGAAAACATACCCTGAATACTTGGTTATTGATCAATAACCAGAAGAAAATAAAAATTAAGCCAATATTGGTTGGCCACGTATTGGTTTTAAATCTCTTTTTTTTTAGAGCTAGATTGACTTTTTTGTACATTTGAAGTGTGTGTTGTCAAGTAATGCACAGAATAAAATATCAGGTATGAACAAGATAAAACCCAGACCTTAGACATAAATCCTGCATGAAAGAGACAGCCTTTCTAATACTTTCCCCATTTATAATGTTCTTCTCAGCAACATTCAGCACAACGTAGCAGTCATCCCCCAAAATCTCACACAATGTGACACATATTGTAATAGGGCTCATTTAATATTTTCACTTATAATACATAAAATGTCAAGTCAATTAGGCTGCTACCATTACAGCTTCCTGGTGACAGTTTGCTCTACAGATGTGTGACCTAATGCTCTTGCTATTTGTTACTCTGGGAAGAAGAGCGTTGCTTTTGCATTATGTAAGGGACCATCAGAAGGTAAGAAAGCTGTTAGAGCCATGGGTTTCAACCTATTTTAACTCACAGACCTATAAAGCATCTCAAATAGAGGCATGGATCCCTGGATAATGAATTTAAGCCTAATGACAATAGCCTCGCTTTTCTCATTACCTTTCACCAACCCTCAGAAATAGTCCCTGGACCATTGGTTGAAGACCATTACTTTAGGGCAGCGAAGAATTACATGCTGACACACACAGTACCGCTGACCGAGTCATAAGCTGACTAATTACACATATTGCAGCAAAGCAGAAACTCCCGTGACTGGCCAGTCCTAGGCTCTGTGCCGGCACACAGGTACCTGTGCAAGCAACCACCCCAGTAAGTAGCATCAGTGCAATGAAGGAAGCTACACAAAGGCACTAAATTGCACGCGGAAGTATTTACTGGGTAAAGACCTAAACAAGGATGCAGCGTGAGAACTTTTAACTCCCACCCTGCCTTGGCGAGTCACCAACCCCACATTCAAAACCCCCATACTGGAAAAACAGCACATACCTAAAGAACACGATCAGTCACATTAATTCAACCGAACCCATTTTTCCTGATCCATTTGGCTCCTGAACTAAGACCTTTCTTGGGAAAGTGTTGATTAATTCCTTGCTTGTTTAAATCTATTTCCACTTACTCGTAAGTAAATGCAGACCAGACGTACATGAAGGACTTTCCTCTCACTGCTCATTCAGCAGCCCCCGCGCTGGGCCCTGGGTCCCCTTCAGGCCCACAAGCTTGGAGCCATCGTGGCCTGCCAGCACTGGGACAGCTTCAGTGGAAGCTCTCAGGCAGATGGAGGCCCCATGCTACAGCCTCCCCAGGCTGAGAATAAAAAAAGTTTAAGAGCCAGCTTTCATAAGAACAGTGCTCTGCTGTCCCTGCCCAGCCTCGGGCACCCACCGGGCAGGGGGTCAGTGTGGTGCCTCCCTGACAGGCATTACCAAGACCCTCCCTCACAGGCAGCCAGCTGCATTACCGGGACCCTCCCTCACAGGCAGCCAGCTGCATTACCAGGACCACACATGGCTGCTTTACAAGCCAAGCCTGCACTAGTGCATCACCCAGCCCAAGCACCAGCACTCCTCAGGTGGCCACCACCACCTTAGGTGTCTCATGCAAGAAACGGACGGCAAAGTCTCCCTGGGCCGAGGGAAGAGCCAGGAAAGAAAGAGGCGCCCAATGTAGTGTTTCCTTTCCTCAGGCTGCGCAGCTGAGAGCTGCACAAGCCATGTGGGCATGGGGGAGGCCCTGCAGCACTAGCAGGTCCCACGCCACCTCCCCACCAGAGGGAGGTGCCACATCTGTACCCAGAGAGCCCACGCTCCAGGGCGCCGGAGTGGCACTGCCTCTTGTGCTCCTGCCTCGCTCGCCCCTCACCGCTGTGGGGTCTCAGCCTTCACACAACCTGCCTGCATGGGGCGCTGCGCCCAGGCCGGGGCACCACTGATGCCCATGCTGCCAGTTTGGCCTGCAGGGGCCCACAGCACCCTGGTCCTCAACCCACAGGGGCACCCCAGTGCCAGCTGCCACCAGCCACGGGGGACACAAAAACAGGTCCTTCGTGCACCACAGGGCCCAGCCAAGCACGTGCCTTGTTCAAATGGCAGGCAAAGCCTCACGAGGGGCGCAGCCCCACAAGATTGAACATGGTGGCGCCTGGTAATGGAGTCCATCAGCAGAGAGAGGAGTGAGCCAGGGCCGTGACACACCCCAGGGGTGGGGCTGGAGACCACTACCCCACGGCAGAGCTCAGGAAAGGGCTAACAGCCCCAGGGCTGAGCTGAAATGGCACCCGGGTGCGGCTGTGGGGAATGCGCAGGGCCAGCACCGCCTCTACTGAGGGGGAGCCGGCACTGCCCCGCGGCGCCTCAGCGTCCGCCCACAGCGAGGGTCACTGGGCTGAGGGATCGCAGCAACTGCAAATGGTACTGGCTGCAAATGGTCAGGATCTGGCCCTGCAGCGGCAGGGCTTGAGTGAAATGTGGTGCTTCCTTTTCCCTCAAGAAAACTTCAAACTGATAAAAGGCAAACAAATCCCCCCATAAATTTTCTCGGGATTATTTACAATGTTCACTTGGCAGAGGCAATTAACATCTAGGGGCCTTATGTATCTCCCCCTCCAGCAGCAAACAGCCACTGAAATAAATGAATTGTCAAGCAAAGGGCAAGAGAAAAGCGCACAAAATTTCCACCCCTGCAGCAATGCCTGGAGGATGCTTCTGTCTCTTGCTCGCCTCATTCTTCCAGAAACAGCCGGCACCCGCAGCCAGCTGAGGCATTCTTCTGCTCATCTCCTTGGCTTCTTGTCCTCACCCCCACCTGCAGCCCTGCGGCAGCGCCCAGGCACGTTTTACGCCCACTGAAAACGCCCTCTGGAAATACTTAGCAAGCAAAGACCAAAGGTGTCTTCGGATGTAAACAGTCTGCCATGCTGCAGATGAACAAAATGGAGGCAATCTGAAGTTTACATGGGGAAGAAATCAAAATTAAAAGGAACGCAGATCTCAACCCCGAGTGCATGGGGGCTCCTGCTAGAGGCTATGCTGCAGGTAGAGGAGCCGGGCCTCAGGCAGTGAAAAGGTTTGTGAAGCGGCACGGTGAAAGAGCTTCACCTTTAAGGAAGAAGACAACTTTTGTTCTTCTTAATTGTGTGGCAAGGCACATGATGGGCTAACTCACGAGATTTTAATGTGTTTAGACTAGATAATTAGATAAAACATTTGCAAGATTGGGCTATGTTAACAAGATTCCTGAAATGTGTACACTCACTGGGAACATAATATGGAAGTCATAACCATGTAGTAATAAATTAATATGCAAATTGGATATGTTGGGTTAGAAGAGGACAGGTTGAATGAATGGTGCATTTGCAACGATTATATTTTTAATATTTCTTGATCATTTTGTTCTGTCAGGCCAGAAGTTCACATGTGTGAAAGGGATAACAAGCCCCTACATGGTTTGTGGCATTAGAGGGCTTCTTTGGTGGTACTAATAAAGCAGATGCCTGTTACCTCCATGACTTTCTATAGTATACAACCTTGTAAAAGTAACTTGTGTTGATCAGTCTCTATACTCTCATACCTGAAAGTCAACACTTTACTTTGGCCCATTTCTGTTTGGCAGAATATATGGAAAAGAAACTGATAGTGCAGAAGAAACAAAATGTGTGGTAGATGGAAATCGTCTCAGACAGGTGAATGGCTCCAGTTCACCTCTTCTGGTACAGGCTGACTCCATGCAGTATAGCCTCCGAAGTTTTGCCTCCAAGGCCTGTTACCTGCCTCTGCAGATACTTTACTGACAACAAAACCTGAGGAGAAAGTTAGTACTACATATTCTGACAGCAGAAAGTTCTTTGTAGTTTTCAGACTAATTTGTCACTTCCTTGCATGTCCTTCCTCATTATATACTCCTTTGAATCACACAAAGTCATTCTTCTCCTCCTAGCATTAACACCCACCAAATATTTGTAGTCTTGGTGCACATCCCCGCCTTCATCATCTCTTATTCACATTTAGCACCTCTAATCTTTCCACCTAAATCAATCCTGAAGCCATCCTGATAATTTCTCTCATCTTTGAACACCTTTCAGTTTGTTGAGACACTGCTAGTAAAGTTTTGTGCAAGGTTGGATGTGATGGGTTTAGGTGTGAATGCATCAGAACTATATAGAGTAAATCTATTACCACCTTGAGCTGCGATACAGTGCTTCCATATACGCAGCTCAAAACCATATTTTTCTGCAAAAGCGCTGCTTTATAAATTATCATGTAATGTCCTATCCCGAGTCTCAGAGCTGACCTCCAGACTTTTGCTTCTTTCTGAGTGGCATGAGTTCCAGGTTATTTTCATATCTTGCTTTTTCCATTAGTAGGCAGATACAGAGCTCACAGTCTTGGAAAATATCAATAGGAGGAGTATCAGAATGCACTATAATAATCAGAAAAGGCTTCAACTTATTTTCCAAAGTCTCCATGGCATTTTTCCCCTGAAGAAAAAATTGGTTTGGGTAAATCCTTGTTTAGTTTCTGTGTGCACAGAGATTACTCCTGGGACAGCAAAAGACCACTGTCCTGGTTTCTGCTGGGACAGAGTTAATTTTCTTCCTAGTAGCTGGCATAGTGCTGTGGTTTGGATTTAGTACGAGAAGAATATTGATAACACCCTGATGGTTTAGTTATTGATATGCAGTGCCTAGACTACTCAAGGACTTTTTCAGCTTCCCCTGCTCTGTGAGGGGCACAAGAAGCTGGGAGGGGGCACGGCCAGGAGACCTGACCCCAACTGGCCAAAGGGCTATTCCAGACCATATGATGTCATGCCTGAGGGGAGTTAGTGGGGGGAGAGTGATCGCTGTTGGGGACGGGCTGGGCATCAGTCAGCAGGTGGTGAGCAATTGCATTGCACATCACTTGTTTTGTATATTCTATACATTTTCTTACCATTATTATTATTATTATTATTATTCCCTGATGTTTTATTAAACTGTCTTTATCTCAACCCACGGCTTCTACTTTTTTTCTGATTCTCTCCCCCATCCCATTGGGGGCAGGGGGGAGTGAGCAAGTGGCTGGGTGGTGTTCAGCTGCCTGCCGGGTTAAACCACAACCACCACCAAATCCCACAATCACACAGTCCTGAGACCACCATGGAGCAGCACCCATCACAATATACAACCTATATAGCCTTGGATTATGTACAGCTGCATTCCCACAGTGAAGGAAGCTGCTGAGTCTTCAGTCACAGGATCACAGGGAGACACATGGTACAACATCTTGCTGTTGGATGGACAGGAGATTCAGAAGACAGTGAGGAAACAGTACTTGAGCAGGGGACTCAAAGTCACCCAACTCACACAGGGGACAAATCAAAGAGTGCACAGAGGAGGATCCCCCCCAGCCCTCTTCAAAAGCCTCACAACCTTTCCTTGCTGGTCAGGTGTAAGTCTCCTCTCGTACCCTGGGCTGACTGCTGCCCGCTGGCTGTCCCAAGGCTCCCTGAGAAACCAGTTACCTGTGTGCTCCTGCTGTGGGAGGCCAGGACTGCCTCATGCTGGCTGTCTCTGGCTCTTCAAAGATAGGGAACCTTACGAGTTGTGCTGTACAATTTGCGTGGGAAGGCACGGGGTCAGTGCAAAACGGGCAGGGGATGAAGGCTGGGTTAAATAGCAGGCTAACTTAAAAGGACAAGCGTAATAACAACAAAATGGGACTAGGGAAAGGGCCAGAAAGGAAGGGAGCAGAGAAGAGCAGGATCAAAGGAGCAGGAAGAATAGCAGCGTGGAGGCAGAGAAGAAAGGCTGCTCAGCCCCAGGCTGTCACGCCGCAGGGTGGCGGAATGCGTCAGGCCGTTAGGAGCACGATCTCGCGTCATTCACCGGTTCGATCCAAAGGAAGCCCTGGCAGCTTCCAAAGGGACACCCTCTGCAATTCAAACGCTATTGGTGCAACACAGAGGAGCCCCAGACTGAGCCGCTACTAGGTGAGCAGGTGTCTGAAGGCAACAGCCAACAGCCATGTCTACTGAGAGAAAACCTGGCCACATGTCTGTTCAAGAAGCCAACAAAATCTCATCTTTCTCCAGAAAGAAACCAAGTAATTCTAATAGCAGCATGACAGTAATACTCCTTCCTTTAATACCACACTCCTTACTAAGAGATTTCAAAGCGCCATGCAAAGGAGGTGCCTCCATCGCCACTAACAGGTGAGTAGGCTGAGGCTCAGGGGCATGAGGTTGCTTCCCAAGGCTTAGCAGCAGATCAGGGAACAGGGACCAGCCACCAGTCTCCTGCTCTAGTGCGCTGGTTGCAAAGCAATGCTTCCTATAAGCATGATCTGCTCCTCTCTCTGCTTAACAGGGATCACTTCTCCTTCAAACTGAAGAATACGCTTCCTCCAGTTTCTTACGGTCACCCTGGTGACAGGATAAAAGTCAGGTGACATCCACTCTTCCCATTAACATTCATCATCAGAAGTGAGGAAGGTAGGCGTGATTAAGGGGAAGGACCAGAGCCCTCCCAAGCAGAGAGGTATCCCCTCTTACCCTGCGTCAGCCTGGCTCCCTCCTCCTCGCCTGACTGCTCAGCATGCGAAGGACGTGACAAGTGGATTAAAATAACATTTAAGACAAGACTTAAAACTCATTAAAAAGAGGTGAGATCTCAAAGCAAGCTCAAACTGCGTCCTTACCTCACCCTGAATAGATGGAAGATGGCAGCTTGCTGCACAGATCTCTGGCAGTTTCTGTCACAGCCCGTGTCAGTCTGCCACACACGTACATTAAATACACAAACACACATGCCAAGGAGCTCAGGAGGGTGTTCAGTGTCATGTGCCAAACCCCACGCGGTACCGTGCTCAGCAAGGAGAGCTCTGGGGCTGGAAAGCCCCAAACCTGACCACATCTTCCACTGGCCAGCTGATCATTTTTCAGAGCAGAGCCCCACATATTCCTCTCTTGGTGCCCCCCCAACCCCCCCTCCGCTTTTTGATCCCACAAACCCATTTTGCTTTGGAAGCCAGCAGATGGGCACAAAGGTGGGGGGGGAGGAAGGCAAAAGGGATTTCTCCCAGGCTTAGTATGACAGGGGCCCACCAATGGGTTTGTCTGGGAAATATTTTGCTAAAATGAAATGCATTTGTGGTGGGGGAAAGCACTACACACAAACAACTCCATCTTAGGTGATCTGCTCTTCAGATCATCCTGTTCTGGCTTGCTTTACAGATAGCACGCATTTAACCAATTAATGATGAAGAGTCAGCCGAGCTATGGATGAATGGCTTGGATTAATCTTTTTTGTCTTGTGTATGATAAACACCAACTTGTCAGCTAAATCCCGTCTGTAGAAACTTTATTAAGGATGATTATGCATGAGTCAGAAAGGACACAGCTTGACTTTCAGATCCCAATTTGAATTTAAGGGCTGGCTGGTTAGAAACATCACCTTGAAAACCAAGTAAATTTGATCTGGATGCCACCGAAGAGAATAAATACGGAGCCTGGTGATGTCATTTTTCTCCAAAGTCACTTTTCTATCTGCAGCAGGATTTTACGTTTATTTGAACGGGGACCTTCCTTTTGACTTTTCTTGTCTTTGCACTTTATGTAAGAAGAAAAAGAAAGCAAAAGGAAAAAAAAAAGGAAAAGATAATTGTCAGTTTTGTGACACTACATATAGCTGCAGAGGGCAGAAACCAATAAAAGCTATTTATAGGGTTTTTAAGTTGGGTAGATAGAGGTCAAGATATTTACCTGACCCACTGCTACAGTCAATGGGCTGGAGGATGTTTTAGAGGAACCAAAGTGGGATGAAATATTTACAGACCCACAATAAGGTTACACATTATGAAAATTTAATGCATTTAATTTTCAAATTATTTTTGGTTTTTTTCACATTCAAAAATATAAACTAGAAACTGTCAACCAAAAGATATTTAATGTCAAACTAAGTGTGCAAGATCAAGCTAGCAAAAGTAAAGAATGATCCATCAGATACAGTTGGCCAAATGGAAAAATCAGGAAAAATTAAGTTTGAATAGATCTGAATGAAATTTTTAAAGCTTTCCAGTGAAATGTTAAGACAAAAAAAAATCATTTTAGGTCAACCCAGAATGTTTTGGTCAAACCATATTTAAATGCTCTGATTTTTAATATTTTTAACTGGATCAATTTTTCCTTGAGAAATATTCCCTAAAAAATGAAAGTCTGTTTTAAGAATACTAAAAATTGTCATCATTTCCACAATGGTATTTTTTGGGCTAAAAAAAAATACTTTTTCACCCCTTTGTTTCCCTCAACCCTTCCTTACCTTCTAACACTATAGAGACTACTTTGTCACTATACTTGACAAAAATTCACAAGAGCCTTTTATTCTCCCCCAAAGTGATATGCTTACCTTTTATGAAAAAAATATTTGACCAGCTCTGCAATGCCAGTAATTCAACCATGTCATAGAGACGTCATCCTTCTTTGTCCCATATGTCTGATCACATTGACTTGAGGCTTTATTCAGATTTATATACTGGACACAAGAGTCTGCATTTCTCTTCATTCCCTGGGTAGACCATTACTTGAGCTATTTAGGAAGGAAGGATGCTTTTATAGCTAAGGCATAAGACTAGGAGTCCAGATATTTGGACACGTTTCCAGCTCTAGCTCAGACTGTTGTGCAACTGCGGACAAGGCATCCTGAGTTTCTTGGCAAAATAAGGAAAACAGAATAGCTCGATAATTCTTTCGCTTTTTAGATTTTATGCTTTGAGGCAGTTTTTTCCTTACCACGTTAGTCAACCCAAAATCAGACACACAGTCCTTAACTGGGGACTAAGCCTTCTGCTGGGCCCCTTGGTAGAAATCTCATACTGAAGCTCAATTTTAAGGCTTTTGAGGTAGATTTGTTTTATTTTTGATTCTGCTTTTCGGAAGGTGGAAGCTGCATATTTTTCCCCATCAGCAGAGCTTACCATAAGCTGGCAGCACCATCCCCAGCAACCTGTACTCCTTCGGTTTGGTGATGCCCTTCTCATTTACCAAAAGCACTGTTTGCTACAGCTCTCCCAAGCCCCAGCTGCACCTCAAAGGTTCCCACCTGGATCCCACTGACATCCGTCAAGATCCTCCTGGCCACGTTTTCTGCTCCTTTCGGAGAATCCCTTTCAGTAATCTTCACTGCCACCATACCACCTACCCTCCCACGCTTCCATGACGCCGATGATCGAGGGACGCAAAAACCTCTGTGCAACCCATGTTCAGCTACAACAATGATGGCCTTGCTCTGAAAACCCAGTTAGCAAGAGCAGCAGAGCCCCGTTGGTCTCTGCGCGGCATTCCCGAGCAAGGAGCCACGCAAGGCATTTTGCACCCCAAATTACCCCAGCGAAGAGCAGGCAGGGCACTGGGCAGGGGCGTTTCTATATGGATGGCCAGAGAGCAGGATCCAATTTGTACCCACAGCAGCAGGACTACACACAGCTGCAGAAGTAGCCAGGGTGTGGGCATGGAGCAAAGCTTTCCCCAATGTGAGGAGAGCTAGAAAGACATGGTTAAGTAACATCAAAGAGTCAGCCCCCAGGAAGGCACTTTCCACTGCTGCTTTCCTATAGCTGTGCACAGAGACATTTCAAGCACAGTTACAACTGTCAGGGCTTGGGGAGAGGAGAGTGGTGGAAGAGGGGGGGCTCTGGGAATTTAGCAGCAGGCAGTAGACAACACATGCTTACCAAGATAAATGAATAAATAAAGCAAAATCAAAATGAAATATCTCAGTTAATAAAGCAGGGCCTGTCAGCTGATACAATATTAATGTCTACTTTTGGTGGTTTTGTTCTGAGAAAAATGTGCTATTTTGACTTTCCAGATCAGTTCTTGCAAGCCTTCCCCAGCTTGGAAATCTGCTGCCTGTAGCTGCAAGCGAAACGGCCCAACTGCTCTCCCTCCTCCTGGGCCATGGCTCTGGCTCTGCATCTCACCCCATCTGTACCCCAGCGAAGCCAAGTACCTCTGGGTAGTGGCATCACATCTGATGGTGCTCTATGGCTCGGAAAGACCTGGCAGACAGCGTCCCTATTTCTCCACAGTGTGATACCCTGTGTAGACCAAGGCTGAGCACATTGTCACATCTAGGTAAAAAACGTTGTGTTCGGCACAGCCTGGGCTGCCAGCCTCTGCCCTGCCTCAGCAGAGATAGGGACAGGGGCTGCCAGAAAGGCTTTTGCCCCCTTTGTATCTCCTGAAGATGGAGGCTGTCTGGGGAGCAGGACCATCCCATGTATAAGTCAGAGCAGCCCCAGAGATGGCTCTAATTTATTCAGGCCTGAAATAGCTTTTACAGATACTTTACAGCTTGTGTTATTTTCATTCTTTTGCAAGTGAATAAGCACAAAACTGAAAGCCTGTTCTCCTTGCACTTTTGCTGAGGTTTCAGTCCAGCCATACTGCCCCTGGCTCTGCTTAAGACTTCCCAAAAAAGCACCATTTGTGATGGTGGTTTGGTAATGCAGACAACTGTCTGCTAATAATTGACTGAGACCAATACATTTCACGTAAGCCACTTATGGTAATAACTTTTGGTCACTAGTGATGCGAGCAAGGTCAAATTAAAACCCATGGGTGAGAGACGGCATAGTCTGTTCTGAGTCCCTTAGGACATCCGTTCTCCAGTGGTGATAACTGAAGTAGCAGGGTGGCTTGCCGAGAAAACTTAATTTGCAAGCAAGGAAATACCTTGGAGCTTGTGCGGGGCTGTCAGCAATGTGACTCTGCTGGGCTGGAAATACTCTGAGCGAATATGATAAGGTGAAATTGGTCAGCACCAAGACCTCAGCGCCATGTCACTCCCAGGGCTCTATTTTAAGGGTTTAAGAGAGATTTAAGTGGTGTAGAAAAGTTCATTTCTCCCCAGAGACAGAAACTGCTTAACCCAAAAGCAAAACAAACAACAAAGCCTTCTTTTTCCCTTTTACCTGCCTCCCTTCCTTTTAACTGTTCGCATACCTTGCTCACTCTTCCAAAATGAAACGAGGTCTGAACCACATGTCCCATAATGTCAGTATACTAAGAAACAAAAACTGTCCATCCATGACCTGAATGCCCCCAATCATAAAGCAAAGAGTTGAGCTCGTCTGTGTTTTAAAATGAAGGGATTCTTCCCTCCCTTTCACTTCTTGCAAAGCACAACCACAACCCTGTCTTCTCCAGAGGCCACCGGCTCCTCCTGCAGGAGCCCAGAACCTGCTTCTGCAAAGGGGGTGCCAAGGGCAGGAGATGTAGTAGCTCAGGAACTAAGTATGGAGCCCAAAAGGGCTTGTTCTGAAAATGCAGGTATATGGGTTATTTGAGAGGGGCTGGGCAGTGAACGCTTCTGAAATTTTGGCTAGTAAGTGCTGATTCCCTGAAAACAGCATCCTGTGACCATCTGCAGGCTAGGGAAAAACCTTGGTGTTCTTGCTTTTTAATTGAAATACAGCATCGATCTCTGTTTTTTCAGTAGTCTGCTTTCCCACATGGTATAACATCTACGTAGGAATTTTTAAGTGACATGATGCAGCATGTCTGTGTTTAAAGTAATAATAATAACAATCTTATTAGTGTGGGGTGAAATGTCACCCTTGCAGAGGACAGGCTGAGGAATTTGTGTGCAGCGGGAGCTTGTGATCTGAGCACAGGGGTTTAGAAGAGGGCTGCGTTTCATGACCTACAAAAGACTAAAAAAATGAGATTTACATTCCAAATGTGCTGAGCAGCCCTTTCCCTTTAGTTATTAGAGGCACTCGGCATATAATTCATAATCACCTAATGGCAGGGTGGTAGGGGGAGGTGCACCATCGCCACTCAACATCAAAATCCCTCCAGGAACAGCAGTAACGGGGTTCTGCCCTTATTTATATCGTGACACTAAATGGCTGGCAGGAAGATACCAGCAAATATCAGAATAAATAATTCAGTAAGTGTAACGGAAGGTCACAGAGACTAACAGACGTGTTTCTGTTTCCTCTCCTTTTCTCTCTCCCCACCCTTTATTTACATGCTCTTTCTCTTCTAGTCTCCCCCTCCCGAATCTCCCTTTTTTGCGCAATATTTCTCCCCCTTTTTTTTCTTACGTACACAAAAATACCGCTTAAAATGCAGCTCTCCCATTTTTCTGCTTTCTAGCCTCCATCACGCTCCTGACAGTTTTCCTCCATCTGTCATTCCTCGCTGTCTTTCCCCTATATTCTTTCCCTCTTTTTATTGCCTGCTCCTGTCATCACCCACCACATCCCTCCTTGTGGGACAGCTGAGAGTGCTGACTTGCCAGGGTAAACTCAGTTCCAAGTTACACGACAGTAAAATGCTGCTGAAGTTGATAAAATCCTCTCGGCTTGATCTGGGAGCAGCAGCGGAATACGGCCCTGCATTAAAAGCGCTCCTAGGTTATCGCATTGCCACGCTACCAGATCCACTCTGTGACCCAAACTGTGGCAAAGACGTGTGCTTTGAAGTGGATGCGTTTATGGCTTTGCATACTGACATGCATAAAATGCTCCAAGTTTTGATCTACACTCAGGAAAGCCAGAAAACCCCTTGGCTGCCACATAAAATCTCAACTCTTGGTGTCAGGCACTTGTTTTCCAGTGCCACAACTTCTGTGTAAGGTTAAATCACAAATTATGAGCCCAGAAGGCAGCTCTGTGATTATTCACTCAGATACCCAGCAGAGGACAGGCCACGGGACTGTCCTGAATTCATTTCTGTTCAGAAGATACAATCTGAGTTTTCAAAGTGTTTTCAATGGAGAATTTGCCACCTCTGAGAGCAGGCTGTTCCTGGGGTTAATGCCTTCCTTGCTAAAATGGTTGGCCTTGTATCTCATTTGAATTCAGCTGGTTCAACCCCAGCCTTCCACTTGTGATGAGCCCGGTATCTGCCTGCTAGATAGAGTCTTCTCTGAGCTGGTTGCCTTTCCATAGGCAGGTTTTATAGCCTGTGATAAAGCCACCCCTCAATCTTCTCTTTGTTCAGCTTGGCTGGCTGAGCGCCTTAAGCCGTGCGTTATGGACCGTGCCCTCCTCAACGGTGCCATCGCTTCTGCCCTGAACCCTCTCTGCTGCCTCAGCCCTTCCCGAGTGCCTGAGGGCCAGAAATGGAAAAGCCACAAACCAGACATCACTGCAAAACAAATATTATCGGCCTTATGAAGCCTTTGTAGCCCAGTGGAGTGCTACACAGGGATGATGCCTGGGCCAACTGTACCCCGAGACACATCTGAGGCACAGCCAAGGTACATAATTATTTGCTTCTGGTACAGACACTAGGATACATCAACTCTATCTATATGCCATCTCCCAAACACGTGTACCTGAAGTCCGCATTGTTTCTGTCCACTTTACAGAGATCCAAAGCATTTCCATAGAGTTACCTGGTTTTCATTATTATTCATCATTCCCCAAATTATTATTAGTGTACTTTATGGAACATTTTGTCATGACTTTTTCTAGTTCTTTAATAAAAATTGTAACTAGCCTAATGCAAAAATCCATTACCTGTAACACCCTGTGAGATCTGTTTTATACCTATAGAAAGGTTCATTTTAAACTCTATAATTTAGCCAGCTTTTTAATACACTTAATGTGCATCATGTTGGTTTCTGTAGCTTATTAATCAAAATGTCATCTGGTACTGAGTCAAGTGCCTAAAAGAAGAGAAGGAATATTCAATCAACACTAGCACCTTTATCAACAAAAATTAGTTTAATGAGATCTTTTGTTATAAATCCATGTTGATTAGCATTAGTTAGCATATCTGCATTTAATTCTTTATTAATTTATTAATTACAATAGCTGCTGCATTACTTTTCCCAGTATTGCTATATTTACACTTTTCAAGAGTTTGAATAATACCAGCTTTCTCCTACATCTTTGATACTTCACCAGTATCCTGACACATTCTGAAAATCACCATTTATATGAATTAAGTCTGGAAATTTCCTTAGCCAGCTCTTCTAAAATGCTTGGTATCAAATTATTCAGATCTATTAAATTAAAATGACTGACTTTATTAACTGTGCTCCGCCAGTCTAAATTACTGCTGGAGAAGAAAGTATTTTATTGTCATCATATGGCAAGAATAGCTCATCTAGCTTTTTTCCAAAAGAAGAATAAAAATAATTATTAAACATATCCTTGATTTCCACTTATTTTTTTAATCATTTCCATTTGGCAAAAGACAAATACTATTGTTAGCATTTCTATCATTAATATGCTTTGCTCTTGCAGAGTATATAATAATAATTTACTTGAAGTGTCTGCTTTTTAATAGCTTTTGGCTCTTTGTTTCCTGTATTAACTCAGCCAGATATAGCATTCCCTTCTTCTGCTTCTTTTCCTATCTAGCTTTTACCATTCCTAGTTTCTAATTTCCAGCTACTTCAGTGTGTGGTCCTTTCTTCTTTCTGTGTGTGAGAATAGGCGCATTCGGTTTTTATTTCCTGCTACTCTTACTTCCCCTCATAGCAAAGTTATTGTAGTTTTTAACAATATGATCTTCTTTCTCACACACAGCACCACGGCTTTTTGCAGACATCTAGTAAAATGTTGTCAATAAGCTCCCAATTACCTGTTCGGATTGCTTAGATTTTATCTATCTCCAAATTAATTTGGTCCTTCATCATTTTCAGCTTTGTGAAATGTTACGCAGTTCTTTCTCCTTTTGCCTTCAACCTTCAGGGCTTTATTTTCTTCAGTACGCTTGCATAGTTCAGTGGGATCTGTTTCTCAACAGGCAAACGTCTGGAATTATTTGATGTTTGCCTGTCTCTGTATATGCAGAGGCAGACATGTGGGGCCGGGAGATGCTCAGGCAGAAGGGATAGGAACAGTCTGGATCTGCTCTTCCAGTGCCACACCAGCAAGACAAACTTTCACAGGCCTGAACGTGCCGTTGTCGTGTCCCTGACAGTCGTCAGCCTGGCTTTAACTTAAATCCCCCATATGCAACTATAGAGTCATCAAAGTGTACTGAGAGCTACGAATCTGTGCTGAAAGGAACAATTTAAGTGAGTTAAGCAGAACGATTTAAGTCACCCCTAGCTATGCAGTGCTCTGCCACCCATGGGTAAAGCAGGCAAGTTTTGTAAGCAAATCCTTTCCCAGCACACGGGCTTAGTCATCAGTGAAAGCTGCTGGCTCGCTCCCATCCCAACTGTGGTTCAGCTACTGCTCGGAGGTCAGCTCTGCAGGCACTTGATAAAGCTTCAATTAAGTGCTCTTCTTCCAGCACTTGCTGATTTACACATCTTCTGCCCGCATCGGCCATTTTGCTGAATAAGCCCGCATAATGTAAGGACCGCACGCGCAGAAGTGTCGAACTTTCCCTGCCTGGAGCAGGAATTAAGCTCCTCAAGCCTGGGCGTCACCGGGCAGCTTAAAATAAATAAGAATATTCAAATGAAGTTTTTAAAAGGGGTGAGGGGAATAGAGCTGCAGAGGGCACAGTACAAGTGTTACTGTAGATACTTCAACTGGGTAATTAATAATACATGGCATATCAATTCCAGACGGTCTCTGAGCTGTATTTCCGTGTGGAGATGTGCACGTCTGCATTCAGATGCTACTGTGATGGGGTGGTATAAAAATTTCAGCAACGGGAACATCACAGTACACTTCTCCATCCTGGGGAACAGCCTGGCGGATCAGCCCCCCCAGAGAGATAACGATCGAAAGGCCTGACCTTACCTGCTCATTAACGGGGGTCACACTTAACTGCAGCGAGCAGTTCTCGTACCGAAGCCTTGCACTCGTGTTCAATTGCTTAGGCTACAAGTCAAAATGGAAAGTGACTCGTAATGACTGCAAATCCCTCTGGGAAAAATGAAAAAGTAACAAGCATAAGATGACGGAAATTATTTGGTCGACACAACGTGCATGAAGGAAGGGCTGCGTTATTTATTTGCGAGTGACACTGCTTGAAAGGGAACGTTTACATTTGCACTTTTCGCAGAAGAAATGAGTTCTGCAGAGATAGCAATGTTAGAGGCATATTGGACTATTCAAGAAAAGACCCAACATTTTCATTTGTAATATGAATTGATATAAAGTCTCAAATTTTTTCCTTGGACTTTTTGGGCAGTAGTTCAGAATAACAACTTTTAAAAATTCACTTGAAAATTTATCGTCCCAGGCACAAAATCTTCTTCCTTGCCAGGAGTGTAGTAAAAAACCAAACGAACATTATTTTACTCCCTCCTCAGGAAAAAATACATATCCCAGCCAAACAGGCAAGTGGAATTTGGCAAGACCGAACTGTTGACATGCTTTTATTATCCCAACAAATAAAACGTTAACTGCAAGTGTTACATGGCACTCGCCTCCTATGTAGGTCATTCTCTCTAGGCAACCTCCTGCTCAACTCAAGGAAATATTTAAAGGGACTCACATGGCAGTGAACCTGTGCAAGAAGGAGTGATTAGTTAGTCCCTGGGAGGTTTGGTCTGCAAGGACTTTCTCCATTTTTTTGTCAAGTCTTTTCACAAGCAAAAATTAATGCCAGGCAAAATCTGTGTCCCACTGAAGTCAAAGGCATGCTTGCTTCCAACTTCAGCAAGACCGACTTTGCTCCCCTGGACTTAAAAGCAGTTTTGCTTGAGCAAGAACAGAGTAAAAGCTATGTGTGATCTTCAGCACATTGCCCTGGGCTAACTCCAGGGAACATGATCTTCTCAAAGCCCAGCTGCAGACATGAGAGCTTATTTAAGACTACTTTAAAATGCAAATTACACTGGCATGCTCATCATATGCCTATGGATCCACTAACAGGGAAATATGCACAGTCCACAAATATCCATGATCTGAGGGAGGCTCACCAGAGCCAGGATGCTGAGAGTTAAGAGTGAAAATCCCGGATAAGGGTCCATCCTGAACTTACGCAACAAAGAACAGACTATCAGCATGGATTTACTCTGATTTTTCATGCTTTTCTCGGTTTAAGTCAGAACCCCTAACCTTTTTTTAATATGTCCTTTTTTTTTAATATGGGTTTTCTACAGGCTCGCCAACAGAACAACTGACAGGCAGCCGTGAATTGCAAGGATATAAATACATCCGAGGGCTGTGGTGGTCAGAGCTGATACAGTAAATGATTACTTTTACGGATTACTTCGCAGCGCTGCATTTTGTAGAAGCAATCTGACCGCTGATTATTCCAGGTAGCATGTTGAGGATAAAAAAAAAAAAAAAAAAAGCGCCAGATGATCCTACAGTATTTTTCCCCCATGTTTTCAGCGGTTGCAGTCAGTTTGAGAGATGTGTACAGTATCAAATCGTGTTGTGCTTTACTCTCATGTCATGATTTTGGCAACCGGAGCCTGTCCTGCTGCGTCAATGCCACCCACGGTGCCGGGGCCCGTGGCACCTTCCCAGGGCTTACAGGCAGGGCAGAGTTACACAGGTCCTGTGGAAACGGCCGTCAGCAAAGCAGGAGCAGTTCTCCCGTGGGCAGCAAGAGCCTGTGCAGGTGCGGCATGCAGAGAGGTCTTGCCTGCAGCCTGAGCTCATTTGAAGGGGTTAATTCCAACAGGCCCTTGCATCCCCTCACTTACTCCTCTGTACAGCCCTCCTGTGCTAGTCACAGCCTCCCAGCAAAGCTGTAGGCTTTGATACAGGCTATAGAAGGGACACGTTTGGCTATCTGTCCTCGCCCCCATGGGAACAGGCGGATCCCTGCTGTATTTTACAAGAGCTGTGTCCCATCTCATTTTAAATGTCACTTGTAATAGCTGTTTTTTTCTTCCCCAAATAACTTTTGCAGCCCTGCAGTTGAAGTCATCTGAAACCACAAGATTGGAGTTTGAATGGCCCTTGATACTATCAGTGAGCAGAGCCACTGCTCCGTGCCTCAGCCACCGTTCTCCCTTTCCATCGTTCACTGAGATGTACACACAAACCCAAGGGAACCAGTCAGTCAAATGTGGTGAAGCCATCAAACACCCTGCTCCTCTCCCTCGGCGGAAGAAGCCTCACTAAAACTGGGGGGATATCTCGGTGAGAGCAGCCAGTAGAGGGATTTAGGGCCTCCACAATGCGTGACAAAGCTGTCATTAAAGCAATAGGGCAGTACTGGGATCTTGAAAAATGCAAAGATAGTAGCATAACCAATGAGGTCTTGTTTCATTATAAATTATTCTCAGCATACCACGGTACGCTCTTGAGCCTCCCGAATTTGCTGTCATCTGCCTGTATCCCCTTGGAGGAATTGCTGCATTATCCAAAAGCTCGATTAGGCAAACTTATTCAGGGTCCCTTATGATGTTTGGGCTATAAGGCTCATGCTGTATATTGACTTGTTTTCTCCTCCTCCCTGCCCACCTTGGGGCCTCCTCTCCCATTTCATGTACATTGGCTTCCTGGATTGCAGAGGGAATTGTCTCAAGGTCATAGCAAGATGCTTCAGCATGGCTCAGCTATGAAAACTCTATGTAGCCCAAAATATTGTTTAAAAGCCATAGACTGAAAACAACACCCTTGGCCTGAAGGAGCCCTGATTTATTTAAGATACAGGGGTATATATGCACACTTTTAAAAACTGCCTGTACTTCACCAGTTAAAACACAAGAAAAAATGAGGCTGTGATCTGTCAAGTGATCCTCCGTCACTCCCAGCACAGGCCCATAATCCTTCAGTTGTGATTACGCAAAGTAATATTACATTGATCCTGTCAAATATCTCTGATTGGATCAATGTTATTTTCTCTCGCATTGACAAGGTCTTACCAGAGAATGACTATAATTCCACTGCTAACACTGTCTTAGTGAAATCCCCCAATAAATCCTCCAAGCAGCGCTGTTAGTAATACCTTTATTAGACTAACTAAACAAGATATTTATATGTGGGGCTTTCCAAAGGACTCTGGCTCTTGCTTCAGTTTCTGGAGGAAAACTTGGTCAAAAGTGCTCTGCTTGAAGACTTGCCCCCAAGGAGTCTCCGCACAGACCTGAGTGGCAGGTGAAATTACCCTTTCAAGATTCACAAGGCTGGTCGCAGACTTGCCCTTGTCCTGCCCATACCACAATGAGGACCCAAATGCATCCTTGGCAGAAAGATCTCACAGTGAGTCTGGCTCACAGGCAGGACTGGAGTTCAGGGACTCCCCACACCTACCACAAACGTGCTGTCAGTACAACAGTTTGCCAACAGTCAAAGGGGAAACATGGTCTTCATGTACCTGCTATCATTCTAATATTTGTTCAAGGCCAAATCCTGTCCTTCATACTCAACAAAAGACCTGCTCCCCCTCTAGCCACTGCTGTGCCTATGCTCATTGGTGCTTCCGTTCTCTTCCTCTCTTCTCCTTAACTCTTCGTGCAAGTTCCCTCTCATTTTGTCTCCATTTTCTTTTCTCCACAGCTCCAAGCTTTCAGTCCCAGTGGTTTCACTCCCACAGTGACCTCGCCTGCACCACTGAAGTTCAGTTGTCACCTTCTGACTTGAAACCCAGTGCTCCAGTGAGATGGACAGCAGGCTCCAGTGACCAATTTGCCGAGGCATTTTTATCAGGCTGCCTGAGTGCTCAGGTACTCAACTGCATCTCTGCTTTCCCTTGGTTCATTTCAATAAAGTTCTCTCTAAAGCCATGAGAGCTGTAAGAGTACCTCTGTCTTACCTTCCTAAGCCTTTAAATACGACCATAAAAATCGTGAATAAACAAAGTACTGTATCTAACATAAAACTTGCGCACAGCTGAAAGACCGGTGTATACAGCCATGCATCAATTAGCAGATGAAAAGGCTAGGAAGACAATGTATCAATAGACGAAAAACAAACAGCATAGCAGACAATATGCCGCCTTCAATCCTTTGAAACCAGGTTGGCATCTGTGATGGGTAAGCTCTGGCTCTTACATGCTTCATGTGAAAACTTTCTCCATATTCTCTACAGCAATATACTGAAATGTCAGAGGAGTCACTTCTCAGCTACCAGGTCCTTAGAAACAAAGGAAAAAGAATTGATATTAGGCTTTGAAAAGGAACAGCCTGACAGTAAAAGAAACGGTTAATAACTATAGAGAGGACTCCTGACCTATTTCCTCCATCCATCTCCAGTCTTTTACACGTGCCCTCTACTTTCTGTTTCAAATATCTGTGCATCAGACGCCTAAACTGTGGTGTCAGCTTTGAAGGTCATTGTCATAGCTGTGATGGATAGCAAAACTTTCTCAAATGAAAGCTTAAACTCAGGAGCACTGACCTGCCTGAAGGGGTAGATTCTGTGATAGACGCTACGGCTGTGAAATTGTACCAAATGGGCAGCCCAGTCTGCAGACCCTTATGGCCTTGGTTAACACACTGTCACATTGACAGGGTCCGAGATGCATGAGACAAGCTCAAGGACTCCCACCCGTTCACCAACTAGGCACCATCAAATCTACCAGAAAGTTTCTGTGGCCTCTTCCAAGGCCATGCAGAATGATGTGCTCCTGCTCTGGAGGAGGAGTGCAGGTCAAACTGCATTTTAGCACAGACCAAAACCCTGGAAAGAAAGTGTTGAAATGATGGGAGAAGTGCTTGTATCTGATCCTTAAATATTAGGACAAAGTCCACCAAGGTGGATAGAAATAGGGTGATTTCTGCCCTCTGAGAGCTGGACAGTTGGATCTCACTTCAAAACATGGACACTAAAGACAAGCACTGAAACATTGTCAGGAGCAGCCTGAGAAGTCTGTATCTCTAGAGGAGGTATTTGAGTTCCTAACTCATGTACCCAAGATGAACATTCAAACAACTTTTCTAGGTGACAGATACAATTGTACCATCCTACCACAGCAATCAAGTGTATGTCACCCCAAAATGCAAGTCCAAGAACTCCCCAAATGCCATGAACTACGTTCAAAGGGAGGAGAATCTTTAAAGAAGACATGTCCTTCAAGTCATCCTAATGCCTCCAGCCAAAAACTACACCCTGGCTGAAGTACGGCAACACTGCCAAGTGGATGCCACAACCCTTTGGTTTGAAGCAAGGCTGGCAGCAGCCAAGGCAGAGCTTGGGCCTGAAGACTTGCCCATGCCTCAGCACTGCAGGCAACTTTACTCTAAGAGAAATCCTGCTTCTTTCGCCTTCCTCTCTCTTTGTACTTGTATTCTTAGAAACAAGCACAGGAAAAGAAGACTTTGGTGCTGAAGAGTTCATCTGCTCCTGCTGCTTCTTCATCATTTGAAGGCATTGACAATGCAATTAGTTGCCGTGTCACAGGCGGGATGCTAAGAGTAACTGATGAACAAGAGGGGGAAAGATGTGCCACCAGGTCTGGTGTGGCAGAGTGTGGGGGACACCGGTAAGGACAGGATAGGGTTCCTAACTGCAGGGATAGGAGGGAAAGGCTGGGAGGAAGGCAGAAGCCATCCCCATAGCGCCATTGCTGTCGGTGTGAGGCCAGACCTTACACTGACGTACACCTCTCCTCCCTCCAACCATTCAAGTACTTTCTCCCTCCTTCCCTCGAAGGCATTTAAACAAGTTGCCCCACTTTTTCCCATGAAACCTCCTATTTAAAAACCTCCTTCCCAGATTTGAAACAAGTCCCCATGTTTTCCCCAAACAGGCATTTCCAGGTCCAGAGGCCAAGATGCTGCGTGAGCCCATTCTGCAGCCACTTCATCACCGGGAAACAGGGGACCTTATGGAGTGGTCGCTGTGAGACGGTGTCATCCCCACAAAGCTGATGCCACCTCTGGGAGTCTGTGGCTACCTCACCCAGTTTTCCCACTAGGATCAATGAATTGGAAGGAGCAGCATTTGAAAACTGGAGACTCCTCAGGACGCCAGGTAGAAGGAATTCCTCCTTCCTCTTCGATAGGAAAGATTATTTCATAGAAAAAGGACAAATGGCTCAAGTCTACACAAATGAGCACAGAAAGCCATGTATCTCTGCCCCTCTTCCAAACCCTCAGCAGCTTCCAGTGGCTTAGCATAGCGTCCCTCTGCCACAGATACACGGCTCCTAAAAAGCAGCTGTCTCACATTCACACAGCTCAGCACGCACGAAGAGGACCTCATATCCACCTGCTCCCACGTATGGGACGTGCCCACAGAGGCAACACCAACAACCTCCAGGCTCCTTCCCTCGGTCTCTGCCACCACCCTTTCCAGGTCACCTGGAGCAGAACGGGGGCTGTGGTCATTCCTCAACAAAAGCAGAAAACAAAAAATCCTTCTCTGATCCACCTTAGACACAACCCAGGTACTCAGGAGCAGAGCTGGGTTTCTTCCAATAATGCAGAAGGCAGCTTTGCTACCCAGATCCTCAGGCAAGGTTCCCCAAACACCCAGACAGGCAGAGCATCCCAGCTTGTCTTGCTCCATCCTGATTGATGGAACCCTTCCACCTTTTCTGGGAGCTGAACTATAGACCAAAAGGCTATCCCAGACGGTGCTTTCCTACCTTCAGTGCTGTGGAGACTTTCTGTTCCCTGTAAGACCTTTCCCCAAAACTTTTGTGAGAATCGTGGTCTGCTGCTGCACACACAAGTGAACACAAGCCCAGGAGTGGGTGCCTTTAGCCCTCGCAAGCTGGCGTATCCTGTGGCAAAATCCTTCCTGCTATACAGAAACTCACCCAGCATCGCCAGCCAAATGGCTGAACATTTTGTGAACTGAAATACACATCTCATGGTAATTTAAATATGTGCAAATAAGAGTTTAATTCCGCTGCTGCCAGCCATGCCGAATGTTTAAATATAGTACGGAAATTCTCTTTTATTTTATATAAACTATTTTAATGAAGAAGTTGAAGGCTCTGCATTCCCCTGGCTTATGAATACAAATGGCTGAGAATCTAACAGGCCTTTGCTGTCATTGAGCTAAGGCAATATGAAATGAAAGCAGACGAGGCAGCCAGGAAACAAAGACCCTATTAACTGCATTAACTAAAGGAAAGCTATGTAAAATGTGCATTAAGTGCACACAGCCCTCATCCCCAGCCTTTCCTGGACGTGTGGGGTGTCGCAGGAAGGAAACAAAGCGCCGCTCGGATCGAGGTGAAAGAGGCAAAGCAACTGGGATGGTGCCGCTGGATTTGTCTTAGATCCCTTCCCCCTCCCCAGAAACCCGTGGCTGGCATCAGGCAGCCTGGTGACAAACTCTCCTTCCACCAGGTCCTGCCTGATGCAGAGCTGAATATGCTCTTCCTTGGGGGAAAAAAAAGAATTAATAGTAATAATAAATTAATCCTTCACAGTCCTGTGGCATGTTTCACAAGGACACAACACCAGAAAGGACTGTGTTCATTTTTCTCGCATAGCAGGCAAGTATATCACATAATCCCTCTTCCTAAATATATCCATCTTCATCCTTAAAACCTGTTAGAAGCACTGTGGCCTCATCACTCCTTCCAGAGCCCCACTTCAGCACAGCTTCCAGCCTACAAATATTCATGGCCCTCACACACACTGTTTTCCCTGCTAATGTTGTCCTTAGTTTAAACACATTTTCTCCTTCTCCTGTGTTTAACTTCATCTCTTCTGGATAACAATTATATTTGTAAAATAGATTTTCCATTCCTCTCCTCACACAAGTAACCTCACTCTGAACCTGCTTGGAATTCATCTTTCTCAGAGGGGGTTGACAAGAACAGCAAAGATTATAAGAGAAGGTTTGATTAACACCTTGCCCCCAACTTTAACATTTCTCTACTTGAAATTTCTGGCCAGCTCTGCCCTTCAATCACATCTGCCTTTCTCCTGGACATGGCTCTGCCACTCTCTGTCTGCACTTCCAGATAGGCGCACCTTTATGAACGCCTTGTCCCCACCGAGGTGTGCTCTGTGGTCACATCCCAACTGCACATTGGGTGAGATTTGGGTATGCACCTTTCCCACCCTGAAAGGAGACCCGCTGCAGTACCTGGGCAGGTCAGAAGCCATCTGAGCCCCAATCTCCTCATAGCCTGGATGTCCGGGGGACCAGAATTCCAGTATGCAACACCGAGGGTATTTGCTCAACAGCATAAATACGTCCTCCAGGACCAAAAGTTCACATTGAAAGAAATTTCCCATCTTTCCTATCACTCAGTCATCAACATTACCCAGTTCTTTGCAAATAACATTTCAGGCTTTCCTCTTGGCAATGTCTCATTCTTGTGGCAGCAGCAAATGTCTTAAGTTCACTCCTTTGTGCCCAGCCCAATGAGAGCTACCACCTCCCCTTACAGACCCCGCTCCAACATCGTTAATGATATTATTAAATAAGGTTGGTCCCCTACTTCAGGAACTCTACTGTTGACCTTTATCTTGATACTCCCTCTCTCAGCACTTGTTGCTTTCCTTTGGTCAGTTCCTTAAACGCACTGTAAATTGTGTACTAATTACCTTAACATTGTAATGAAGCATTTCCTTAGGGGCAGTATATAAAATCCTTTACCAAAATCCCAATAACTTCGGTCTAAGGCATTTCCTTGTCTCGAAACCCAGTTATCTTCCTAGCAAAATATATCAGGGTAGCCTGGCACACTTCAAATAGAAAACCATACGTTGCATGTTTATTTCATATCCCTCCGTGCATTTAATTAATCTCGCCTTTAGAACTTACTTTAAACTCTGCTTGGTATTATTATGATCAAACTAAAAGGTCCGCTGTGGCCCTGACAACTTTTTATTCTGTTCTTTAAATATAGATTTGCTACTTTTCATTCCTATTGTACCATCCTAATTAGCCAGATTTATTGAAAATCCTTTTTACTGGACTTGCAATGTCACATACCACATCTTTCAGAAGTCTGAGATGGAAATTATCCAACCTCCCAATTTGAGCCCATTAAGCTATTTGAGTTTTTCCGTTTCCCCTGTTGCTGTTAGCTGGCTCCTTTGTCTCTCTGATCACTGTAACATTCCTCCCTATCTCTTTAACCATTATGGAATCTCATATGAGCAGAACTGGGTAATCTCAAGGACTGGTGAATAGAAAAGGGATGGAATTTAACACAAAACCCCGGCTCATGCAGGTAGGGACTAACAATGAGAAATTTCTTTCCAATGTGAACTTTTGTCCTGCAGGATGTTTGCATTGTTGGGCAACTGTCCTCTGTGTAAAAGAGGGATAATTCCACCCTTCAGACGTCCTTTATGGTTAAAGATCAAGAAATAACAGTATTCAGATGCTGTCTCAATGGGAACCACCTAAGTACCGAAGACAAAGGAATGCAACGGGATCATCAGCTACCATAAATCAGCATCACCCCTTCAAAGTCAGGCTAGTGACCTTAATTTACACCTTTAACATCTGACTGAAAAAATGGGTTTTGTTCCTTTTTTGTTTGTTTCTGTTATAATATTTATGTCATTAAATGACCGCTGGGCAGAAAGCAAAAGTATCTACACTATAAAGGCTATTTGCATATTCAAAGATATGTACTGAGACACAGAGACAAGCACTGTACATTCATATTTAAGCAGAAAGACCTTTTTAAATAGCTTCTGTTACCCAACAAAATTAGCATAACTGTTTCATCCTATTAGAAAGTCTAGAAATACATTTGGGAAGCTTTTTTTTGAAACGTCTGCAGTTAAAACTCAAAACCAACAAAAGGTCTCAGAATTAAATAAGGGTTGCGGCAAAAGATTCTCAGTGATTTCCACTCGATCTGGTGGGATATCTTAACAGGACCCACTTCACCGTATACACGGGGCATCCTGGAACCTCTGCTCCTTGACAGTGTTTCAGCTTGCACACTTATAGTAAGAAACAAAAGACTCACAGGGTGCTTTTCAAGAGGTAGGTCAGACACTTACTTATGCTGAACAGAGGTGGCACAGGGGGGTGAAGGGGTTTCAGAGCCTGAGCGTGCTCCTTGCCATCTGACGAGAGACGGCAATAACCACACAGCTCAGGACATACAGTTTCCTTCTCAACACTGATTGCAGAGTCCCTCCGAGGATGACTGAGGTAGAGCTGCTTGGAAAAACCAGGTGGGGATACTGTGAAGATCCTCTCAGCTCTGCTTTAAGGGGGTGTGAGTGCTGGTGTTCTGGCTTCTCTGGCACCCCCAAAGCACATGAGGCTACTGCAGCCTGTTCCCAGGTTTCATCTTCACCAGAGTCAGAAACAAAAGTGGGCATGGACAAGAGCAGGCCACTCCGTAAGGAGAAATCTGACCGTGAACCCAGCAGAGCAGTACCTGGCACGAGCTGGACTGCAGTGTCCAAGCAGTTACTCTTGACCCAAGACTCCCTAGCTGGCCTGACATTCATTTGAGAGACTGCAGTGCTCTAAGTGCAGAAGTGCTGGGATGGGGGTACAAACAGGCTGAGAAGACATTTTCCATAGGGGCTCTGTAAATACCTTTCACCATCCACCCCCCCACTTTGTGGAAAATATCCTGAATTTGTAGTTAATATTTGTTTATCTGCACTGGAGGTTCAATCTGAGACTGGAGTGCAGTTGTTCCAAGCATTGGACAAACTCGCTGACTTCTGCAGGGGAGGACCATGCTGACACCTCTGTAAGGTTACACAGGATGAACTCACAGCATGGAGGCAGGGCAAATTATAGAAAAGAGTCAGTGGTAGTGATGTCTCTGCCCCTTGAGCTTTATGTTTTAGTGTCTCCTCTGTTCAGTCTACCCTATTTGGCCCTGTCAGTCACCAAAAAGACAGGGCTTCTTATTGGGCCCTACACTCTCCCCTCATCCCCCTGCTCCACCGCTTGGACCATCTCCTGGACCCTTCTGCAACAACCATCAGCCACCACCTTCACGCTAAGCTTGCTTGGCCTTTCTGTCACCTCAGATCATCAGTGTTAAGGACTGCTCCCCAGTCTTTTATCACATTCTTTGTAATTTCTTTCCTTTCTCCACATGCCGATGTTATCCATGGTGCCCTCTTTCACTCATAGACCTTTTACCCTGCATTCCCCTGTCTACTCCTGCCCTGCTATCCCAAATCCCAACTGACCCATACCAGCTGGTCTCTGCTATGTCTCCAATGGGAACCCCGCCTCCTGGCTAACTTTCTCCACTATGAACGCATTGTTCCCCCATTCAGTTCTGCTCATTTCCTAGACTTACTACTCCAGCTTAACTCAGTGAAATCTCAGACTCACATAGTCACCTCTTTGCCACATTTGGCTCATTCCTCAGACCCTCCTGCCTCCTCCAGCCCCCACTTCAGCTGTTACGCAGGATTTCACCCAGTTTTGCCACGAGAAAAACAACAAACTATGATCTTCCTCTTCCAGTAGCTTTGCTTTCTGTTTCCTCTTCCCCACCTACAACTCCTTCCTCATTCTTCTCCCCCACAGATGAAAAACCTCCTATGCAGCTCTCTTCTTCATTCCTTTTGTTTGCCACCAAACCAGTCTTAATCCTATCTCCTGACCTTCCTTATGGCCATTCTAATCCTCTCATTTTCTCTTCTTGACTTGTCACGCCCCTCTGTCTCTTCACTCCTGTAATGCAAGTACCATTCAGTCTCTTTCCTCTTAAAGTATTCTCCTCTTAAAACATTCTTTCATCTTAAAACGTTTACTTTCCTCTCTGAATACCGTGTCTTCTTCTCTCCTCCCTTTCATCACCAACCTCTCTGAATACGCCAGGTACAAACACTGGCTGGAATCCTCGCCACAGGTTCAGTGCAGCTTCCTCTCTCCCTTGCAACTGCTGCTGCCAAAGTCTCCACGTAACGTACTGGGCAAATTTCAGCATAGTCTGCATACTCTCTTCTCATGTGCTGCAGCATGTTGGCTACCCTCAGTAGTCTCCTGTGCTGTTTTAACCCAGAATTGTGTCTTTCTTCAGCTACCATGACATTACTCACTTCTCTTGCACCACCTTTGAATCTGCTCCTTTTGCACGTCCTCCAGAAGACGCTTTTCTTCTCTCAGCTCTGATGCAATTTCATGGGGGCTTTTCTCTTTCTGCATTTTACTCCTTGGTAATTTCTATCACAAACATAGAGTCTACTGTCTCCATGCAGCAATTTTCAGATTCACTCCTCTAACTCAAACTTGTCTCCCTAGGTCCATACCCACAGTCTCTCTAATCCTCCCTCCTAGACATACAGATATCAAACTGAGCTTATCATAGCTAAAAGAGTTCCCAATTTTCTTCTCCCTTCTTTACCATATGCTCTCTTCAATAATCCCCCCCTCGATCATCACAGCCAACACTATTACCTTCCTTGTTGTTCTGGTCAACAACTGGAGCAACATCTTCATCTCATGTCTCTCACTACATCCATAGATCCAGGGGATGTCTAAGGTTTACACATTCTTTCTCCATCTAGGTTCTCATTAACTCATGCCTTTATTACTACAATATTTCTTCTTCTGACCTTTACAAATGTGATCTTGCCCTCCGTGTATCCATTCAGGGATGCTGCTAGAAATATCATTTTCCTAACACATCACTCTGACCACGTCATTTCTCTTAGCAGCTGTAGACTGCTGTCCCAATATATATCTCATTAGTGTAATCTACTTGTCTTCATTAAGGAAATGTCAACTTCTTCCTACAGTCAACCAAAGAGGTCAATCCCCATCACCTACTTATTAATTTTTCAAGCAGACATGACCCATGATTTTTCTGGTGCCATTCCTCAATGTTTGGAAGACCACCTTGTAAACATCTGCACCTCTTATTCATTAGCCTTCTTTACAACTCTTCTAGGAATCCTGCATTTCATGGAGCTTACAGAAATGTGGTTAGCCTGCTGGTGTTTTAAAACCACCACCGGTCACGCTGAACATAATTACCTTATTCTCTCCTTCTATTCTCTCATAAGGTTGCATTAGTCACCCATATTTGAAGTGCAGCAACATGTCAAAAGGGTGATGACATTTTTCTGATCCATGTTTAAGGTTCATAAATCCTATGGCAGAAGTCTAACTGGTATCAATAACAATGAACTAAATCCCTAATATACAGCTACTGCTCTGAGGTATGAGAGATTAAGTCACTTGCTTCAGATCAGGAAGAAAGACTATGGCAGAGCTTGGACTGAATTCTGGCTTTGTAAGCCCTGCCCTAACTGCAGTACTACCTTTCTTCCATCTATTTTGGTAGTTACCTACAAAGGATGGTGATTTCAGCAGGCTCAGCTGGGCAGTTCTGAGTATTTATTTGTGGAAGAATTAGGCTTTATGAGAAAGAAAATGGGGACATTTCCATTTTATAGTCTGATTTCTCTCCTGTAGAGAAAATACGTTAGTTTATAATCTTTTCTTTTAAGTGGATTCTATTCTGAATGGTCTGTTAAGGGCACTTGGATTCTGGAATCCACATTCTTTATTTATTTATTCCTTAAAAACTAAGAAACATCATCTCGTTTCTTTCTTTTGCTCTTAAAGAGGTGAATATGTACTCAAGGGTTCCAGCAACACTTTGTTAGCAATGAGCCATTAAGTAACTTACGTTATAAATTATTGGCGTTATTTTTGCAGAACCCAGAAAACACAAAGTCTTCTTCCTCCTTTACCGGCTCTGCAATAGTTAATGAACCCATTCCACTCTTGAGCTATTCTGAGTGCACAGAAAGACTTTTTCAGTGAGAAAAAGCAATATTAATATGGATTTTTATTGCTGGAGATGACAAAATAGTTCAGATCGTTTCATCTCTATTTAAGTAAAATAATCTTTGGTATTTTTATTTTTACAGTAAACAGAACACATCCGCATTCATATTAAATCCTTCCTCCACACTTTTAAAAAAGTTTTTAAGCGATAGGCAGAAAGGATAAAAATGCTGAGATTTCACAAAAGATTTGGATGCTCAATTAAATGAACAGGAATTAAGCATGCAGTCCTGCAGGCAGCTCTGCAAATATCAGTTTCTATTGAGAAGGGCATGATCCCATCATTTTCACTCAGGCAAAATTTCCATTTGTCTTCACCGGCAATTTTGCTTGAAAGCCAACAGCTTGATTGAAATTTGCCCTTTAAAACAGCACGATTAAAAACAGTTGCAGCTCTGTTAAATTACATATATGTTCTTAGTATTTTTAGCAGATATATATTATCAAACTAATTATCTCAGATGTGTCAGAGGAACATGTCAGGTTCTCATTACTTGTGGTAAAGACACTTTTTAATGAATTGCTATTTGAGTTTGATGCAATTAAAATATTAAAATTGCTTATTGAAAATATGATGAGCCAAATCCTCCTGGAACTCACATGCATGCAACGCCAGTGATTTCATCCATTAAATGATTTTAGAAAATCTCTGAACAAGCGGATGTCTTTGCCGTATCTTAGAAACATGCAGTTGTTTGACTTCCAATCTACATCGACAGACTAAGAATAATTACGGCATCGAAAACAGCGAAGGCTAAATACCTGGGTAGCCTAAGATTCGACTCAAAGGCTGTCTACTGCTTAAATTTCACTGGGTCCCTCCAGCAGAACTCTGCTGTGACGGACAGGAGCACAGACCTTGTGTTGGCCTTTCTATCCAGGGACAATTTTAACCTCAAAGGAAACACTAAAGGCCTGAACTTGCTGCATCACCACGTTCAATAAAACATTTACTATTGACTTCACTAGGATCAGAATCAAGACTTCAATAAAGTCCCATTTATAATGAGTCCATTTGGAAAGCTGTCGGGATTTCAAGCACACATTTTAAACAAAGCGTTCGGATTCCTTAATGTATGAAGGATACATGAAAAAAATGGCTGTCCTAACTTACCTGGCAAAATCATTGCATTTGAAAAGTCAAATCTACAGCATTGCAAGGTATTGCAAGTAGTTTTACGAAAATAAATCTTTTTACTCCGAGAGATAGCTGCAAGTAGCCTCTCTTCAGGCTTTTCCAATTGTGTATAAATAATCCCTAGTGACGGCCAGAGTAGTCCTGTTAAGCCTTTATTCCTCAGTTGTGCCGTGCACCTGACAAGCCAAAACAGAGAATGCTTTCATCCCAGAAATATTGCATATTAATCGGAGTGGAGATAGGCTGCACAGGAATTACTTGCTGTTTTTTTTTTTAGTGGTGGCATGGGCTAAGTATACTCATAATAAAATGTTTTAAAAATAGGATTTACTATGACTTCCACAGATCTTGGGGGAAGAAGGAAGGTAAAAGGGGGATTGAAATAATAAGGTCATTGTAAATTTTATTTTTTTTTAATAAAATCGGATTCCAATGGCAGAGCAGAGCCCCATCCAGACAGGTTTAACTGGCAGCCTTCCAAAAGCGAGATGAAAGGTCCTCTGAGTAGTAATTGTCTAAATGGAACAGACTCTGGCTATTGTGCAACTTCTTCATCTACTTTATTGTACCTTTCTAATTAAATGATGTAATTCTTTTTTTTCCTTTCTTGTTTTCCTCTCAACTAGTGCAGGAAAGCATCTGAGCAACGTTGCTGTAGGATGCAGACAGACTCTGTGGCTTCCAGTTTATTTTTCTGGGTCGCTACAAGTTGTATACAAGGAGTTGTGAGCTGCTGGTTGCCAAAGCAGGACATAAACTCTGCCTTCTCCCGGCCACGAATGGACACTCACCTGTATTTCAACCCTCTGCTTGCTTAGTGGCAGAGGTGGTTGGTTCACTGGGATTTTTGGTAGGGTGAGGGAATGTCGCTTTTGCTAGAAACTCAGCAGCAAAGAGGGGATTGAATAGGATACAGGGAGCACTATATTCAAAGGGGTGTTAAGCAGCAGGGCTATTTAATTTGCTGAGGAGACTGGACAGAGACCCGAGAATGGGAAGAAGTTTGAAGTTTTGTGCTGAACAAACCCAGAGCCAGTGTTTCCTGAGTCTGCAAGGCTTTTAGGGGTCAGGAGTGAAACTTGGGTCCCGAGACACTAAAAGACTTGATCAGATGCGAAAGCGGAATCAGCGGACGGGCTTTGTAAGCTCGCTCTTTTTGCCTGGTCCTTCTGTGCAAGAGTGCTTTCCCTCAGTCCAAGCAGACCGTTCACAGGAATAAAGATTATTCAGGTGAGTAATAGCGAGACTGGGCCCAGGGTTTGCATGTTCAGCTCCAATAATTTCTTTACGGACTTCAATTTCTGTTATTTCTGGTTTGATTTTTTTTCTTCATCCATGATAACAAAGAGAACAAATTAACTGCCTAATTTTGACACAGCTTTAGAATATTCTTCAGGCCTTTGGTCTCATGCCTGCCTGCCTCTCCTTGTGAGTAGGCTTACTTGTGACAATCTGTTTTAATTCATTGCCTATTTATCTAATTGTATTATTTTGAAATATGCGCCTGGGTTCTATGGAAATATAAAAAAAGGGATAGGAGAAATATAAGTAGGATCAATTATTTTATATATGCATTAGTGTCTACTATATCTATCCATTAGAAATCTGAAGTAACAGACCTGCAGTTTTTCTAGCAAAATCCAACATAAAGGTTTTGATTTATTTGCCAGAAAGTAAAAACTAATAAATACAGAATAGAATTACAGAAGCGACCCAGCCCATTCAGAAACAGAACTATTTTTTAAAACCACTGGCATGAGAATATTGCCAAGTACCACAGGGCCTGATCCTGCCACAAGCCATTGCCTACAGCTTGTATTAATTTCAGCTGAGTTCATAAGCAGAATAACTGCAGGGTATTTGCAAACCTAGTTAGGCCCTTAATGGCCATTTTTTTGTATCCTTTGATAGACAAACTTACCATTCTCAATACTGGAAGTTTGGTCTAGGGAAAAATGTAGGATCTGTCTCAAAATAAATGGATCGCTTAGATCCTATCCAGCTTAAAAAAAAAAAAAAAAACCCCCACAAAGCACTGACCCTTAATAGCATTTACATTCAATTACATATAGCATTACACACAAAATTTGGGGCCAGAACCTGCATTAGTTTATCCAGTTCCGGAAGAGGTGTACTAGATTAAATTAACAGCTGGCAGAGGAAAGAGAGTAAAAGGCCTAGGTAGCAATAACATCCTCTCTTATACGGTATCTGCCCTGGAGCTCATACGGAGAGAGATTTCATCTGTGCGGGAATACGTGCCCCAGTCAGGGTACTGGATCACCGCAGGTGGAGAACATCTGCAGCTCTTCACACCTGCACAGGGCGTGCTCTGCCCAGGCGCCCGCCCCTGCAGCCTCCAACGCCAGGCAGAGTGGCGTCTGCCACGGAAGAAAAACTAGGAAAGCAAGGTGGTGCTGTCGGGATAAACCTAGAATCCCTGCCTCATTTTGAACTCAAGAGCTGATCTCAACATTGGAGAGCGATGGCAAACGTACGCGTGCCACTTTCATCATATAGCTGAGGATGGTAAAGAAGCAGCCTAGCAGCTGGCCATGAGTGGGAGCGGGGACACTAGCTGACTACCCATGTGAAGCTGGCTCCTTCTAATCCAGTGATTCCAGCATAGAAGGACTTTTAAGAGGCGAGTATTTTACACTACTTTTTGGTAAGGGGCAAGTAAACTCCCTTAGTTCTTTTTGATCTAACAAACCATAAATTCGACGAGCAATCCTATAATAACTCTGGTTTTATTTCTGAGCAAGTCAAACACTTTATCAATTTGCCGTTACATTTGCTTTTCTATCTTTTAATCTGGAGGTGCCAAGGCAACATACCTCTACAGCATTACTGCCACCACATGTGACTCCTCAGCATGGCTGAGAGTTCTTGTGTAGGTGGCTCCTCACTCCCAAAATGAACTATAGTGTTGGTATTGAGGTGCTTAGGGACATGGTTTAGTGGTGGGATGTCAGGGTTAGGTTAAAGGTTGGACTCGATGATCTCAAAGGTCTTTTCCAATCAAAGTGATTCTATGATTCTACGATTCTATTCAGGGTTAGCAGTCTCCCTCCTTTAACATTTCTCTCAACGTACAACGAAGTTTGTTAAATGCGTACCAAAAACCTGCAAAGAAGGCAAGGAGTCACGCACACCAGTACTTGCACATACCCCCTTTATGTGCACAATTTGCACTTCTGACATTGGGGCAGCGATTCTGCGACACGGCTATCCGGCCATCTGCACACGCACACACGTCCGGGAATACGTGTGCAGGGACGCAGGCTGCACCTGAGCCCGGGAATCCCTTGCTACCAGCAGAACGCTGTATATTTAGACTTAGTTCACTACACACATGCCACCTCAGCTTGAGTTGCCACGGTTTCTTTATGGCTAACGCGTAGCAGAGCTGCCCTTACACATAACCCAGCGCCAGGCAATTTCAGCAGTTTCTGGCAGGAGGAACGGATGCTCCTGAGGACAAGGCAGGCGGTGAAAGAGGAACGAGCCTCACTTATTTCAAGATGAAAAACCTCTCTAACAACTGAAACTCCATTTGCTAAAGGTGAGCTCTGGTGACACGCTCGCCCGCTGCCAAGGTCGAATTTCTCTGTTTACGCCCCGAGCAGAGCGAGCACACACGGCAGAGCCATCCAGCCCTCCGCGGCCAGCCCAGCACGTCCGCGCCCTCACCCAAACAGAGAAGAGGAATCCCTCCCTCGGCACTGAAACCAGCAGCGGGGTGCCAGGGTGCTGACAGGCTTTGGACGTGTTCTCTTGCCCATTATGAATGGGACTGAAGCCACCAGTTCATTTCACAGGGGTCGCTGAATAGCAACTAGACATTAAGGGTCGCTAGCAACACAGACAGGATCCCAACCAGTGATCTCGGTTCCCTGCTGCACCACCTGTTTGTACCGTTCCAGCGCAAGTCTATACCATGCTACTCACCCCTACCGCTCACTTTTAAAACATACGGAACAAAATGTACACATTGGCAAAGACATGTGAGAGTATATCCCTCGTGAATAATTAGCTTTAAGCAATAATTCCGCTCACAATGTCTGAAGAGGGAATTAACGCAGGCCATCAAGGGAGTTTGGGACAGAGAACACGCTTAGAAAACAAGTATTTTTAAAGATTGCACGGTGTAAGAAGCGATGATTTCACTGCGATGGAAATAAACCGCTGGGGAATCATCTGAATGCAAGAGAAGAACCATGGGAGGGAAATGTTATTTTGTTGTACGGAGTAACCATGCTGTGGGTAGCAAAGATGCTGTCATCCTTTACTGAAACCCTCGTCATCCTGCAGAAACATACATCTTTTGTAGGCAGGATGTTTAGGCTGGGTTTTACGCGTATCTCCCCTTCCTATACTTCGGATCAAAGAAACGTTTGAGGCAAACTGACCGTCACCTTGAACTGGTACCTTGGGGAAAAAAAGAAGAAGAAGGACCAAAAGACAAGAAAAAAAACATAGCACAAAAATGCTACAGGCAAACAGATGCATCTCCACCCCAAGAGAAAACGATTCCTTTCTAACACTCCTAATAAATTCACGTAATGTTTTGTAGACATTGAAAATATTCCAAAACATAGCTCAGTGTAAACAGCAAGCTGGGTTTCCTCCTGCTCTTTAGCATTTCTCTTTGTTTACTCTCCATTTGAGGACAGAAAAAGCCTACATGTGAGCACTGCAAATGCTGTATTTTGGGACTGATGGGGCTTTTGGTAAGGGAATGATGAAATACAGATATGTGCAGCCTCCAGTTAAATAATATGTGCTTTGCCTGAGTCACCAGGGTCAAACAAAATTTAAAAAAAAATTTAAAAAATCCAATGTCTGCTTCATTAAGACTTTTCATTTGTATGTGGAAAATAATCTGATACCATGGTGATGGGCAGACTATATTAAGCTTAGAGAGACAGAGACATGAGAGAGACGTTCTGGGGTGTGTCTGCTCTCCCCCCCACTGCCTTCTTGCTCCCAAACCCCACACCTCAGCAGTAGAGACCCCGTGGGAAGCTGCCCTGGCAGTGCTTCGGGAAGCGATGCCCAGCCAAGCCGGTTCACCCATCACAAGGAGAGGTACTTGGCTAGAGACGCCGGCTCCCATCTGTGAGCCCAAATGGCTCTGCCCAGCCTCTGCTCAGCTCAGGAGGGCCTGGCACGCTCACTCGGTAAAAAAAACAGCCCTTACCTTTGGCAATCAGCTCCTCCAGCTCTTGGTCGAATCCTTGTCGGTGGCATTTCCTCCAGAGCCCCATGTTGGTCGAGTTGTACTGTCTGTTGCACTCGTCGACTGCGCTCATAGCAAAGATCTGCCTCCTGTTTCTTGCCAAGAGGAGTTTCCCTTCCCAGCGGTCCAACCTAGACCTGCTGGCCCTGAGAGGCAGGTTGTTGTTGGAGTTATAAATGAAGCCAGGATCGTTTCTCTTAGTGGTGATGCTCTTGCACCTCTCCCTGTGCTTCCTGGCATCAGTTTCGTACCAATGGTCGGAGCAGATTGCCACGGCCAGCATGCCCAGGGCACAGAGAGCTAAAGAGAGGCCAGCATACAGCAGTAACCTTCCAGCAGCCATACCTCAGCTTCACAGAAACACCATGGACATCTTCACAACAGGCAAAGCCCTTGAGCGTGAGACCACGCCAAAAACCTCCGGAGCAGCTGCTCGGTGTCACTTGGCAGGGACTGCCTCAAACATCCCCAACTCCCGTGGCTGACATCCACGCTGCGGAGGGATGCTGGGCGCGCTACAAAGTTCTGCCCTGGAGGCAGTCCTGGAGTCTCATCTGCCTCTTCTCCTCTGCGGAGGAGACCCGGCGAGGAGGAGAAACACAGCCTTCCACCTCGAAGGGCAGCAAGCCAGCGACCCACCGATGCAAAGGTGTCCTCCTCCCCTCCCCACGAGCACCCGAGCGACGCGGGGCGGGGGGGCTGAGGGGATCTATCCCCCTCCCCCCCGAAGGGACCTGAAAGCTACGGCTGTTGGATCAGTCCATCAATCTCGGTTCGATCCGGCCGGCTCGGCAATCCAGAAGCGAGGGGCTTTCAGAGCGGCGGCGCAGGACGGAAAAGTTCAGCAGCCAGAGCGCTCCCGCCCGCAGGCAGCCCGGCTCCCCGCTCCCCGCAGCGGGCGGGCGATTCGCCTCC
>NW_009258756.1:390763-400383 GCF_000687185.1 Egretta garzetta
AGGAGGAGGGGGCGGGAAAAAAAAAAAAAAAAAGGAAAAAAAAGCCACACACACCTTACACGGGGAGAAGGAAAACAGCCCCTAACTGTTGTCAACAGCTTTCGGTCTGCACCATTTCTCTGCCATATGGCCCGATCTCCACGGCGGAGCTGAGATTTTTTTAGCTCAGCAGCTTCATACGAAGCGTATCCCCGGCATCGGCAGTTATATATTCAGACATATTTTTTTTCTCTCTCCTTAAATTTCCACTCCCTTTCTCTCTAATGGGAATAACTCACCCATCTTGTAGCGATCAAGCGCAAGAGAAGGCGAGCTGGAGTCCCCAAGCTTTAGAAATCTCATTTCACCGTTTTTAACCCAAATAAGAGCGAAGCCAATCTTCTGTACACCTGGGAATCTTTCCTTGTTCAAACACCGAGCCCTGCAGCCTTGGCTAAAGCCTACAGACAGAGAATACAGAGCTCTGAGCCAAAAGCCAGTGATGTCACCCATGCAACGTGAGACTCATTTCTTATTTCTCTGGCCTCCTTAAAGATAAACTGCACCACTTCCCAGGCAGGAAATGTCGAAGCCTTACTTTCTTAAGAGGGGAAAATGTAAAACCTGGATTTAACAGGATCCTGCTCATTCTTGGTCACAAGCCCTTACATTGTGTCAACCAAATCCAAGACAAGCGGAGCTGTTTCTTACTGCACCAAAAAATCCCAACCTACTACGTCACACAGAGCGTGAGCTTGGAAAAAACCTGGATTCAAGACTTTCTGTGTGATCCAGAAAACCGAGGCCTCCAGGCTCTGAACTGTACTGTTTGAAGAGGAAATAAGCACGGCCATTTCCCTCGCATCAAAAAAGCTCTGGATCCTGGCACATGCCCATCTGCCAGTACCACAGCATCCTGGAGCTGGCAGAGGGACCTAGTTAGCCCCATCCAACATTTGGCTCCCACACACCGGTGACTTCACAGCACGAATAGCAAACCATGCGGTCGCTCCTACTGCACCAAAAAGTCCACAGCCTGCTGCCTCTCCACAGACGAGTGTCGCAAAGATCTACATCCATGCTGGATCCTCCCAGCTTTTGGCCCCTGAAGCCTAAGCTGCATCATCCCAATGGAAAATAGGCACAGGCTTTATTGGAGCCCCTGGGTTGGTGATAGCCCTTGGCCCCAAGAGGGGAGTACTGGGGTTCTGCTGGCTTTTAACCCCAGCCACACGAACTGTAACTTGCTCCAGTTGGGGAGAGCAGACAGGGGGGACATAGTAGCTCTTTGTGTATCAGAAATACATACCTGGATTTTCTTGTGGAACACAATCGCACCAGAAAAAAAAAACCAACACAGCAGGATCCTACCAGGTTTTGCCCCCAAACCAAACTGCGTCATCAAAAAAGGCAAGATGTCTCCTTCCATTTTACCTGGCAAAACCAGGTCCCAAGTCAGCTGGGATTTTCAGCTATGGAAGGGCATCTTTCCCATTAAACCATGTTTCGTTTGAAATGTACTGTATTGCCTAACCCCCTCGTGTGATTAAGAAACTCGCAAAGGAAAGTTGATCATCCAAACCATAGACATTGTGATCATCCATATCCTCTGAAACGGGTCTGTTGCAAAATTTCAACGGTATGTTATGAATAGTAACCGTATCTGGAAAGCTCCAGGTAACGTTAATTGTTTTATTGAAACAAGGCAGTGGTTTAAATTTTTTCAGCAGTAACTTGCCTTTGTTGTTCATAATAAAGGCAAATATTCAAGGATCTAAGGCTTTTTAAAAACAGTTAAGCACAGGTGGATCCACTTCTGTAACTGGATTTTTCAAGCAACCTCATGTCAGTACATAAAAATAATTACATTTTATAGTGGGCATGGAGCAGCCATACTGGTTGTCTCTTTGGAGATAAAATTTAGAGGTTTGTGGTCGAAAAGCTGTGGGCTCCTGTAAGGAGATGGCGAACAAGGTTCTTTTATCAGACCCACACAGAGGTGAGAGTGCCCCTGGATTTCTTTGTCAGTTTTTACCATCAAGTCCCAGGCTGAAGGATGAGAACAGGGAACAAGCCTGGTTTTACCAAACGTGGGTTTTGTCTGGTAGGATTGTTGGATTTTCGATATAAGCACAAGAGTCTGCTACATTTATTTTCTATTATTTAGATTGAACTGGAAGACAAAACTGTCTTCTGTCTGCACTTCCAGTTTAGACAGAACTGGAAGACTGGGGGTACGAGCAAAATGGAGGATGCAGCTACTAGAGCTGTTTTTCTCATGATATTGGCCAAAGATACATTAGGGGACAGGAAAATCATATAGTGTAATCATACCTATGTCTCCTTTCTCGTTAAACATTAGGATTACAGTCCAAAGAGCCAGGATTTGGTTGGACCCAGGTAGGTGCCAGGTTTTTCCATCATACTCCAAGGCAATAAGAAATTCTGGGGCAGGGGGACTTTTGTACCTGGAGAAGCCGGACTTGTTCCCTCTTCTCGTTCTTAAACACGGGTCTGAAAGCCAAAAATTGGCATGCAGTTCCAGGTTTTATCTTTTTCTCTGAAAAGGCATTTCAGTGGCAGTTTCTATGCATTTTTTTTTTTTTTGCTTGCATTTGTAGCTTTATCAGATGGCAATCTATACCCTCCTGCAAGTCACCTTAAATATATAAATGTAGGAGAAAGTGTTGGATTGCAGACGAGCTCCACTTTAACTCTTAGAATTAAACATTTCTCTCCCTCATCATCATTACCCTCTTCTTTTCAGGAGGGGCAGAATATTGCTTGCTGCAGGCATTAGGAACCTTTCCTCTGACTCTTCCCGGGATTATTATAGGCAGCCCCTTCTTAGCGCAAACAGATCATTATTAAATTCCCTTCCTCCCACCCCACCCCCGCCTCGCCACAGGGGGAAAAAAAACAATCCTTGTCGATCTTCAGATGAATGTAAGCTGGGAGAAAGGCATTAAAAAAAAAAAAAAAAAAAAAAAGACAAAACCAAAACTCCACGCACACTTGGGCACGCTACATGGAAACCGCTCCCTCCAGTGAATTAAGGGCATCTTGACAAAGGCAGGTAATTCATGGGTCTTAAATGAATTGGGGAGTGAAAATGCAGTTTTAGTAAAGGATCAAAAGCGGAGGCTTTCCTTTCTGCAGGTGACGATTTCAGTGATCCAGAGGGAAAGCTAAAGCACATGGGTGCACAGGAAAAATGTCTGAAGGCACGGGACAGAGAAGCGGAGCCCGGCAAGTCTGTCCAGAGCAAATTCCTTGTGACAAGCCCTGTGCGCTGCCTGCTAGACCTCCCCACCGACCGTATCTTACAGATAGGGCCAGGCTCCTCTCCACTCCCTCCCAGGATTGTTTCCACTTTCCTTAGCATCCTCCAGCTGCCATCGCCCACTGCCTTCCGAGGCGGCTTCAGACACAAAAGCAAAGAGAGCGCCTGTACCAAGGTACCCGCAGGCGGGGTGCTGGGTTAGAAGGGGGAAAGGGCAGAGTTAATGGACAAACAATTGCAATTTACTTTTCTTCGGGTTCGTTGTTTTTGGGTTTTTTTTACATCAAAATGACCTCCACCATATTTCTCTTCTTCCTCCTCTTTTTTTTTTTTTTTTTTTTTTTTTTTTTTTTTTTTTTTTTTTTTTTTTTTTTTTTTTTTTTTTTTAAAGAAAAAGAGTTCAGTGCCATCTAGTGGGGGAGGGGATTGAGCAAGCCAATGTGCTTCCCATTCCGAGGGATCTGTACCGCTAACTCGGTTATTCAACAGGGAGAGTATGATCCTCAGTATTTCCCTGCTCTCTTTGTGATCTTCATTTCCCAAGAGGTGATGTTTAATTTACGTGGGCTCCAGCCTTCGTTCTTTGTAATGAGCCACCTACTGAAGCCAAAGGAACTCGTGCTAGTGTTGCATTACACGGAGCAGCACTGGCTCTGGAGGCAGTTTGCTGCTCTAATTACAGGATTTCAAACACAAGACAGTAATCAAACCAAACACAGATATAACAAATTATACCTACTAATATTTTTTATCGTTCCAATGCACCTTGGATACTGCTGTGGGTGAATCCTCAGCATGCCAGCTCTTCTGCTAACACAGACGTAAAAGATGCTGCCTATCCCATAGAAGCACCTTACGGTAACTCCCACTAACGCTTGACCCATCAGTCAAGCACATCTTGGGGTGTTCAGGTGACTCAGAACCAAGCAGAGGCTCTATAAAGGAAGATTTGGGCCACAAAACACCATATAAAAGTTTGTCATCTAAAACCCGGGCATCTAAATCAGTTGTTAATGCTCCTTCTACATTTTTTTTTTTTTTTAAATAGAGAAAGGCATTTTCAGAGGGAAACATCAGCCAGCTGCATAAACACGAGCTAGCCGTACACACAGATGGAGAGACACACAGGTTAGGCGGGCAGCTGTGTACACACTGGTGTTTAGCTGCGCACACACTAGTACCCAGCCACACACACCAGCACCTACCTGGACGCCTTCAGCCCTCCCCCCTGCCAACTCCTCAAAGGGATTTGTTTTGCTGTCTCTAATAAAAAAAACACATTTGGATTGCAAAGTTAAGCAAGGTAGTGAATGCCAGATTTAAGATCACCCATGCAACATTAATTCACCCCTTGTGCAAACACATTACGATACAATCTTTAATTACATGATTTTTGTTTCCATGGGTCTCCTGCTTTTTTCAGTGCAAAGGATGGATGTTGCTCACTTAATGAACGCTATTCAAATTTTCTCCTATCCTTATCATCCAATGTGTGGTACATGTACTATTTACTGCAGAGCATCCAGATCTTGCATTGAATACAGAATGATTAATTTCCTCATGGGCTTTTCTATAGTGGTGTTCTCATTGTAGTGTCTGAGGGTTGTTTTTTTTTTTTTTTTACAAACATCAATTAATTTATCTTCACAGCTCCCTGCTGAGGAACAGAGATAAAAGCCAATGTTTGCAAACATGGCAGAGTATTTTGGGTCCTCAATTAAAGAAGCTTAGAACCAAAACTTTCAGAGTGCTTAGCACTTTCCTTCCTCAGACAACAGCTCCCAGTCACCTTGGCTCTAGCCACAGTGGGCAGTATTTCTACAAATTAGTGCATGGATGACTGAAACTGGACACACAGAAAATGGGGACCACGTGGACAGTAGTTGGGAAGAATGCCATTTATTTGAGTCGCCTAGCTTTGTAATAGCAACTCTCATAAAGGGTGAAATAAAATCCAATCTTCAATTTCAGTTCACTTGCCTTAACCATGTGACCATGATTTCTCCTACCTGTATTCATCTGTTGGGCTCACTACATGGCCTCCAAACTCTTCACCTAACAGCCGCCATCTCAGGACTGCAGAGTCCTAGTTCATCCATCATCTACCATGGATGGAAACAGAGTTTGTGTAGAAAGCAGGATCTGATAATGTATCTTCACAAACACATGACACAAGCGAATGGCAATTCATGGGCAATTTTTATTCTGGTGTTTTCTAAGAATCTTGATTTAGTGACCTGAAGTTGTGACAAATGGGAGAAGAATGCATGAGCTGAGACGGAATTAATCAGGGGGTCAGGAGCTGAATGGAACGTAGCATCAAAAGAACAGATTTGTTTTGGGAGGAAGCAAAATGAGTTTGCTGGTCAGAAAGTGGGAAGACATGTAGGTGAGCAGTCCTATATCATCTTTTTCAATAAAGCTGAGGGAATGGCCAACAAAAAATGGCCTCACACAGAGACAGGTAAAAGACAGTACCCAACTAAAAAGAACCACAGTATAATGTTGTTTTTCCAAGACAAAACCAAAAAGAATGACTGGGGGCTTTTCACTAAAATTGCTTCCTCCTGTAAAAAATTACTCTTTATTATTTAGCTGTCAACTGTCAAAACCGTATCACTGTTAACAACCTAGGCCTATACTGCGGCGCAGCTAACTATGTATGATAACCACTGCTTCTCGTCAGACCATCTCCAAGAATATTTTTAAGCTCAGGCAAAACAAGGATGAACTTTTTTAAAGCAAATTATAATTAAACTTTCCCCCAACGTGCCCAACGTGGACATCATGCTTGGAAAATGTCAGCCCAAGCAGTTAAAGTTTAGCAAAGCTATAAGCTACTGAAAACAAGGCCTGGTAGGCAAATGTAGTCAACTGAAGACATTATCCCTGCACCACCTCCACGCAGACTGAGCGTTCATGGGCACGCTGGTAAACTGCAGAATAAGTTGGAACCTATCACTCCACCTTGAAAGGTGTTGCCACGAGTTTCATCTTTTTCAACCAGGTGGTAGGATCTACATGTGTACCACACTCATAGGTGAGCACTAAAGAGATTTGGGAAAGCCAGCCTTGTCCCTGTCTCTGTTGAGTCCTGAGTAAACACTCAAGCTCTTGCAATGTCAGAGGAGCATCAAGAAAATATTTAAGAAAAGGCCTAAGTTCCGTGTGTAGGTCTCTGTTGATAGCGGGAGTTCTGCTGGGCTAGAAGACAACTCGGCCAAAGCACACAGGCAATCTTTAGCCCTCAGGGCTATTTCAAATTCATCTCCCTACAACAGAAAACACATCTCAGACCTTGCTTTTGCAAGCAGAGATTCAGCTTCCCTGTGGTGCACTCTGGGATCACAGCAGCCACTCTTTTACGCCTCCTGCTTATTGTCTTGCCAACTTGGTAGTCAGCATTTTCATATTCTACAGCTGCTTCTCCTCTCAGTTGGACTAGGTTTCACATGAACTCTCTCCTGCAGACCTGTTTTCCCAAATGCCTTGCTAAGAGGACTACTGTTTCGTACGAGCCCCTCTGTGCTTCCCCCGGTTTACCCTCTGGATACATCAAGCCCAGCCTCCTACCCTAAAACCTGCTGCAAGAAAAGCCCATTGCCTGCTGCAGTGATGAAGGTGACATTGCTCTGAATGCAGGAGTTACACAGCAAGGTGACTTGCTGCCTAAAGCCAGCTACAAAAGGAAGATGGCTCTCCGACATCTCCATCATTGGGCTCAGCTCAAAACAGGAGATATTACTTCTCATTAAAATTCATAGATCTTCCGACTTTTACAGAAATAGCAAGAAGAATCCAGGATGGCAGAGATGAGATATTACGGCCAAAGAGTACTGACTCAGAGCAAAAACTCAGACTTCTGGCTGCCAATAATAAGCATATTTTGTAAGAAGTGACTTTTATTCTTAAAGCTACATCTCACACATTGATCTACAATATATTAAAGCCTGAATAATTCTGATTTTGCTGTAGTGCATCAATACTTACTTCATATAGGCAGTCTTATATGAAGGTACATCTGTAGTACTGTTAGTTTGCTTGACGTGGCAAGTCACACTGCACAACGCTCCCTAAGTATCTGACAGATTTCAGAACCCGTTGTTCATTCCCAGAGAGATTTCTGGACACGGGTTCTATCAATCAGCAGTGTTTTGTGATCTAATCCACTGAAAGGCAGAGCCACAGTCTTTGTAGACCAATAACACGGTCTTTGGTAATGAATGTATCGCATCTGTGATTGGCTCCCAGCTGCCAATTCAATTTGTTGCTTCTTTTAGTCACAAAAGAAGAACAAGGATTAGTTAAAAATCAGAATTCATAGAACATAAGAAATCATCACAGAAGGGACTGGGAAGAAAACCAGTAAGCAAAGCCAAAAATAGCACCTGCTTAGAAAAACCATATTCTCTAAAAACACTCAATTTTGGAACATGACTCAGAAGTAAGACCTCAATCTTCATGTATTTCATTTGGCTCTGAAGTCCTAGCAGAGTAGATTCATTTAATATCAAAAAAGAAAAAAAAATGTATGTACATCCACATTGTGTGTCTCTGTAAAACCAGCTGACATCTAGGATGATAAAACTCTCTATTTAGACGTTAAGCACACAGCTATCTTCGACAGTTTTGCATTTACCTCTCCTCGTTTATTATCACCGACAGTATTTGCATGAAAATAAAGTATTTGGTTCTTCAGAGTTCATTCATTTGTGCAGTTCATTTCCCCATGTGAAACTTTAGCACGGTGATATGCAACCGGTTCTGAGGAATTGATTAGATCACAAAGAGAGGATTAGAGCTCCAGGTGGGAAACGTGCAGCAGGAAGAGATGAATGCCTAAGCAAGAAGACCTAGTTTCCACGCAATTGCCATTGGTTTGTTAGGCTTAACAAAAAATAAAGGAAAGAAGAGGAAAGAAAATCTATACATTTCAGCAGAATTGCTACCAGTACTCATTTTCTAAGAGATGGCAGCAGCTCCTTAAGGACTATTCTTCTTCTGTCAACACTGAGTTGAAATCACAACAGCAGTTAGTTTCACATGCCATTGTTATTTTTCATTGGGAATTGCAATCCAATATATTATACCACTACATTTGATACACCAAATGAGGCATTTACAGAAACTTACAGCTTGGAGCCTCTCTCCTAAGAGCACCTTTCAGAAGCTGGGCATCTCAAAGTGCTTTACAGCAACAACGTAGATGATTGCAGCGCAGTGAATGGATGCAAACTCTGTAGGTACAACCTGTTTGAGGGAAATGCCTGTTTGGAACATCCAGCCAGGACAGTGAGTCGCTTTCCTCCCCACATATCTGACTTAGGGCCAGAGTGATCTCAGCAGTCCTGTATCCAAGAGGATCTGTGGTTGGAGACCCCACGCAGCAGCTGACCATTTGCCTGCGACTTGCATGCCGGCGGCAGCAGCTACGATTGCAAAGACCTCATGGAAAGCTCAGTTCTGCAGGCACAGCCCCTTGTTGCCATTTTTGGAAATCCTGTTCAGAGCAGAACTAACCCATTACCAGGGCAGACTGAGGCCACTGCAGCCAGGCTGGACACAGTTGGATTTCGAAGGTCAGTAGTAGTTAGCTGCTTGTCTGCTTAACTGATGGAAGAAGAGCATTCCAAGGCATCTCCAGCACTTCCAGGAAGCTCAGTGTAACAACGGCTCAGCAGGAGGACATCTCTAAGACCATGGCAACAAACTTATCCCTGCTTTGTTAGCACTGAATACAACAGGGGCATTCACAGAGCAGGATTGAGCCTCAACCACTTAGGGCAAGCAACTGACACCAAAAGGTCTTAACGCCTCCAGAGAGCGGTTTGTGCAGGCTGCCCACCGCAGCAGGGCAAAATGAGGAGTTTGATGTGCTTTTGACAATTATCTGGGGTATTCAGTCATCTGCAGCACAATCATTATGGCCCACATTCTGAAGCTGTTCCAGCGAGAACTGCTGTGCCATGAAAGACGTGCATTTATTCACCTTCGAGGAAAAGTAAAGGCCCCAAGTAAGTAACCACCAAACAAGAAACAACAGAGAGTACCAAGTCTTAATGACCATATTCTGATTGCCCAACAGGTACATTAAAGACACCAGCCTGCAAGAAGCTAATTCTCTTGGTTGTTTCCAGAGAGACGCACTAAGGAACAAAATTTTCCCCAAGGACAAAAATAGAAAAAAGGAAATTTGGGAGTCACAGCCATAAAATAGGAAGAAGGAATTTTTTGCAAGAAAAAGGGAACAGATGCCCAGAGAGCACATGTAGGAGCAGTGCTTGTTCAGCCTGGGTATTGGCAAGGTGAGAGAGAATGAGCTGAATCAAAAAAAAAAAAAAAAAAAACAAAAAAAAAA
>NW_009258756.1:400399-404694 GCF_000687185.1 Egretta garzetta
GTATTGGGAAGGTGAGAGAAAAAGGAGTGAAAAAAAAAAAAAAAAAAAAAAAACAAAAAAAAAAACCATTTGCAACTCAGAAGACAAGCACAAGCTGCAAGAAGAAAGATCTTGAATACCCGACCGCCACACAGAAGAATGCTCCCGCAGGCTGAAGAAACTGAGGCTGGGAAGTGGATGCAAAATTATGTTTCTCTAGACAGGCAAATTCTGAAACAAAGAGCAATGCTGGTTACTAGTGCTGTGCAAGGTCGCTGCGTGTATCCTGGGGGCTACCCTGACATAATAAACGGCAGCTTCATGTCACCCACCAGGACTGGAGTGAAGAACTCCACACTAAAACCAAAGAATTAGCTGTTTCCATGGCTCTGCCTCCAAAAGACTACAGAAAGGGCAAAGACTGATCAATGATGTTTAGGTTTACAAAGAGTGCTACCAAGATGACTGGGTACCTGGGAGTCCAGCCAGATCTTGGAAATCCTGCTGACTAAGGCAGTCAGAGAGGGGGTGTCTGGAGTACTCCGAGAGACCTAATGATGTATCCTGTGGTCAGCATTTGTTGGGATATCCTAAGACAAGAAGGGACCTGAACCAGGAAAACATGGAGAGAAATCTCCATTGGAATGCACCATAGAGGTCAACAGGGATATACATCATAAAAGTCTGACAGAACCCAGGGGAGCCAACAGCTCACAAACCCAAGACGTCTACATCCAAGACAGAATCTTGACAAGAGTTCAGCATGCAGAAACAGAAATGTGAACTCAAACAGACCCAACCAATCTCCTTGGATTTTCTCTTTAAGAGATTGATGTCTTCCTGAAAATTTTATTGCTGGAACATTTTTATTCGCTCTTCGTTTTTACACTTGGTCAAACAGAGTTAGAGATGGACAGCTGTTTTGACCCCATTTGAAAACCTTGGTGGATGTCCTTTCAGACGAGTTCTGCAAGGAATGATTGAAGACAAACTACAAGAGCTTTTATCAGCAGTGAGCCAGATGTCTCCATTATTTCTTCTCTTTTCAGCTGATTCTGTCAATTTAATATTTTTCCTTTTTTTCCTCTGCCCTGCAACACTTTGTTCCAGCCAAGAAAGATGCGTCTTTTTACTGTTGCCTTTAAAAGTTTGATGTGCATGTGGTTGGTAAAGTAACAATAATACTTTACTTCTGTAGTATGTTTTTCGCTAGGGGAGGCTGAAGCATTTTCTAAGAATCAATTATTCTTCACAACCTATTTCTGAAGCAGACATTATTATCCCCAGTTTACAGAGGGATGAAATGGCAGATAGGTTAATTAACTCGCTTAAGGTCATCCACTGAGTTAGTAATGGAGCTATGAAAAAACAGGATTCAACAATTCTCATTCCCAGTCCCTTGATCTAACCACTAAGAAATATTCCTTCTCTTCAGTCTTAAGCACTTCATTTAAATCTATCACTGATCATTTGTTCTGACATACTGTTGAACTACAAATTAGTCAGTCAAAATGACAAATATGTAAATGTGTGGAGATCTACAGCACCCTCCCCTCACTTGCCTGTTCAGCTTCATGCACCCCCTGCTATGCTGAACAACTCGTCTTCCATAAAAAATGGATGTGCTACAGTTCTTCGGGAGAACTGTCAATACCATTTCAGGCATCAGTCCGAGGGCATTGCAAGGGAGAGGAAGAGCACTCCCTCTCTTTCCCCAGGAGGTGAGAAGGCTGCCTCAACAGCCTGGCTCTCTGCGAAAGCAATAAGGTCAAGATGCCAACTGGCTTTGAAAAATAATTTCTATTTTTCTTCTATGCTGCACCTCCCTCCCAAGTGTTTCCAGGGTTAGATAGCAGGAGTGGCAGTATTTAATAGCTGCATCTTTGTAGACATCACTCTGTGGCACTAGTTTGATGAGTTATTTTAAAGGCAAAATATCCTTCAAATGCCCACCCAAAGTCTATCAGTCTCTCAATACAACACATCCTCCCCAGCAGGATTTGCACTGCTAGACGTCTCCGTGGCTCAGCGTGAATCACTGCACAACAAAATACATTTGAAGTTCACCAATTAATCATGATCACATAAAAAATGAATAATGTATTCTAAACATATATGTAGCCAATGCAGTTTTACCAAATGCTCAGAGGGTCCTTCTACTTGACTCAGATGATTTTGTTCCCTCACATGAATATTTATAACAAGAAAATGTTCAAGATCATCTTACAGCATGAGATGATAGTTCTAAGCATAAGGCTTAGGAGTGAAGTTGATTACTGTTTCATACAGGAACTACTCAAATGCTTCATTTCCAAGATCAAATGAAACAAGTTCAGACTCTTCTTTCCTCATAAGTGTCGGTAAACAAGTGCCAGTGAGCAAACTGGCATCCCGATCCTATTTTTCATTCTGGGTATACCTCTGCCTTCTCAGGACAAACTCACAGTGGCTCAAGTGTTGCATTTTGTCAAAAACCTAACTGAAGGCTGTTCAACATTCAGTTATAACTAAAATACACAAGAGGAATTAACCAGATAGGTAATTCCAAATCACTACTGATGAAATAAAATAATTCCAGACCAAATTACTGCCATCTATTCGTAAAAAGGCCTTCCTTGTACTTTATCATGAGGTCTCCTCCTCTTGTTTTGCTGTTCTGCATGTGCTCCATGCATGTTTCTTCATTCCCTTGATTTCCTTCCTTCACAACAGTCCTCACGCTGAGAATGCCCATGTTGTCTCCCAGCCCCATGTCAACTCACTCTCCTTTAACTCCTTTCTAGGATTTCACTTTTTCACTCACCCATCTGCCACTGATTTTCTTTTAAATAATTGCTGACAAGTCCAAACACTTTGCTCTATTTACAACATAAAGCTCACGAGGATCTAACAACGTGCCCATAGAATTCAGCTCACCATGAGCCCACTCCTGTTGTCAGCCTCGGCTGCTTCCTTCCATTCCATTATTATCATCCCTAGCGTGTCACGTCTAATTTCGACTGTGAAAACTTTCGAGCGGAGACATTCATTTTACATGTCCAAAAGACTCCATGCACACTTACAGTGCTACTTAAATAGCATTATGTTGGTCTGATTAGAGAGGTGGCTCTGCACAGCAGTCCAGATACCAGCAGCTTCAGGAACTGGGGGTCTACCTCTTGTGCACCTCATCCCCATAGCCACCCCCATCATTCTGCACTGGCATGAAGGTGGAGGAACTTCCTAGGGTTGAAGGAGTGGGACATAAATGTCTTTCATTCCTGTCACCTCCCCACAGTGATAACTAAAAAATTAAGGAAAGAAATGCCTTCTGTGAGCAGAGGCACAATAATAAAGAGCTCGGACAGCAGTTCAGCCTTCATCCTGAATGCTAAGCACTAGCATCTAAAACAGGAGTGCAGCCACCAGTATCCTGCTGATGGTAATTATTCCGGGGGATTCCTGTCACAGCACTGCTAGGCAGCCAGACCGGCCTGTCTATCCTGTTCTCATGACAGGCATCACCTCAGGGAGGGTGACTTGGACAGTGTCCTCCACAGTGAAGCCCATCACGCTGTGAGTTTCAACTCCCCGGCAGAACCTAGAGAGACACAGTTGCTCAGGTGAGGTGTGCAGGACTATTTATGGCTATGTGGCTTGCAAAACAGACCGTGCTCCCCACCTCTGCAAATCTGCAGATGTGTTGAGTTGTCACTTTGTTGACTGCTGTGACCTTGATATTCCTTCCTGAGTGTACGCTGCCCTGCTGGCTAACACGCTAACCCTGGCCGGCTGCTTCGCAAGCAATTCTCCACATAACCACAGTAATAGCAGTGATACAATAACAAAAACATGCTCTTGTGAGGACCCATTTTTACTTTATTGCTGACCTCGGATTTAATAATATTTGCATGTCATCGCATGGCTGACAGGAGAAACAACCGATTTTAGCGGGAAAAAGGCAGAAGAAATTAACTCGTGCAGACCTGTTCACATACGTGGGCTTCCATCACACCAAAAAAGCCACGCTGGAGCCTGCAAAGCGTAGGCAACGACACTGGGTCTCTGAAGGGAAAATCTTTGTACTGTGACTCCTTCCTAGTGATCCAGACCTGCAATGTGTAACTACGGATGAGAAAGTCAGTTTGCCCGCTGCCCTGGTCAGGAACAGCCGTAATTCTGTCATCAGCCTTAACGCACTAAATGTCTCTGGCTTGAAACTCGGCAGAGTAACTTCAAATAATCAGCCCCCAGGGTGGTAATGTTGCAGAAAACCAGCACTGGAACCAAAACCATGCTACTGGGTCCATTTTTAAGTAAATTAATACTTTGAGGGA
>NW_009258756.1:404870-410460 GCF_000687185.1 Egretta garzetta
GAAAGAGGAAGATGTTTTTCAGTGCTCTGTATGCCAAATTTGTGAGTGTGGGTAACATGCAAGAAGAATTGGGTATTTTCATTGGTGAGGAGAAATGAGATCAAACAGACATAATTACTGAGACAGGCAGGGTGATTTACCAAATTATTATTTATATATTAATATTTATATTTAATATAACATTAAAATATTTGGCCACAATCCTTTTAAACAAATAAAGAAATCTGAAGATGTGAGAAGGCAACAGCACATGTTAAACCACCAACATTATTTTAGAGACGCAGAGGCAGTAACTCGTCCCAATTAACCCTGTTGAGGAGGGTTGGAATGGAGTGGAGATGGCTACAGAGAACCGGCCTGCTTATTCCTCTCGTGTACAAAAAGTGTGCTCAATGTGGAGCTACATGAGGAAAAAGCCCCAAATAGCCAGCAGCCATGTCTCATTACATTTTCTAAAACTTATGTTCTATGACAGAAGTTATTCCAGTCTATATAGAATAAGTATTTTAGAACTCATAATGTTTAAACAATTTAATCCAGGGACAAGAAAGTGATGGTTGCTTAGGAGCCAGCAATCACAATTTGATTATAATAAGCAAAAAAGGACAGTTTCAGACAGGGAAATACTTTCCTACACACGTGGAGAGAAGCTTCAGAAAGACTATCTCCATCAAGATGAGAGGAATGATGAGAAAAATAGGATTCAGAAATAGAGATAGAAATGTAAATGAGAATTCTTATGATCTTACCGCATAGTCTAGAAGTTATGATTGCGTAATTAACAAAATGGCCAATTTTGGCTGAAAGACAATTTTGCCTCAGCAGCAGGGTGAAGGAAATGCTCAGAAGTTAAAAGCATAGTATAGAACAATGTGGAAAGGCAAAAATATAGGAAAAAAAATGTTCTGGAGTATACAAAAAAAAAGGAAGACTACAGAAAATGCGCGAGTGAAGTGAGTACAGGCAGTAAAATGGGGAGCACAACAACGCCGAGGTATATGACTACATGGAGTTGGTAAAATAGCATGGAAGTGGAAGAAATGGTAAAAACTTCTATTCCCTCCTTAGAAAGATTAAGGAAGAGGCATTTTATTATCTAGTAAAACAAAGCAGCACTTTTCAGTCCACTAGTGAGTAATGAAGGTGGTAAACAACACCTACTAGAACAAACTTTTTAAAATTAGGGTATCTAGGGAAATTTTGCATAAAGATCCTTGAAGAACTGGCAAAAGAAATCTCAGGAATGTTGATTTTAAGAAATCTTGGCATATAGAATCATGGAATAGAATCATAGAATCATTTGGTTGGAAAAGACCTCTAAGATCATTGAGTCCAGCCGTACCTATCCACTACTAAACCAGGTCACTAAGCATGTCATCCACCCATCCTTTAAATACCTCCAGGGATTGGGACTCGACCACATCCCTGGGCAGCCCATTCCAGTGCCTGGTAACTCCTTCAGTGAAGAAATTTTCCCTAATATCCAATCTAAACCGCCCCTGGTGCAACTTGAGGCCATTCCCCCTCGTCCTATCTCCCGTTACCAGGGAGAAGAGGCCGACCCCACCTCGCTACAGCCTCCTGTCAGGCAGTTGTAGAGGGCGATCAGGTCTCCCCTCAGCCTCCTCTTCTCCAGGCTGAACACCCCCAGTTCCCTCAGCCGCTCCTCGTAAGACTTGTGCTCCAGACCAGATACGGAGGAATTTGAGGAAGATCCTGCCCATGCTCAAGAACGGGTGACCGGGGCGCCCAGGCCACGAGCCCCACCAGCTGCTGCGAAGCACGAAAAAGGGCGACAAGAAATTAATCGAGGAAGGAATAATGATGTGAAAACGTTAAAAAACGCCGGTCAGTATATGCTCGTCTGGAGAAGAGATCCAACCAGCCAAAGCCCGTTTTCACCCTTTGACGGCATGAAGGCGCTTGGCTTACGGACGTTAACCACGTCATTGTCATTTGCTCGGATGTTTGGCACAGAGCCTGATTTAGCACCTCCTGGCGCTGATTAATCAGCGCCAGGAGGTGCTAAATCAGGCTCTGTGCCAAACATCCGAGCAAATGACAATGACGTGGTTAACGTCCGTAAGCCAAGCGCCTTCATGCCGTCAAAGGGTGAAAACGGGCTTTGGCTGGTTGGATCTCTTCTCCAGACGAGCATATACTGACCGGCGTTTTTTAACGTTTTCACATCATTATTCCTTCCTCGATTAATTTCTTGTCGCCCTTTTTCGTGCTTCGCAGCAGCTGGTGGGGCTCGTGGCCTGGGCGCCCCGGTCACCCGTTCTTGAGCATGGGCAGGATCTTCCTCAAATTCCTCCGTATCTGGTCTGGAGCACAAGTCTTACGAGGAGCGGCTGAGGGAACTGGGGGTGTTCAGCCTGGAGAAGAGGAGGCTGAGGGGAGACCTGATCGCCCTCTACAACTGCCTGACAGGAGGCTGTAGCGAGGTGGGGTCGGCCTCTTCTCCCTGGTAACGGGAGATAGGACGCCCGAGGGCTGCGCTGCGCCGTGCCTGGCGCCGGTGCCTGGCAGTGCTCCGGGGCCCGGTGCAGCCTCCTCGGCCCGGTGTGGTTGTGGAAAAATCAAAAGTAATTCTGGAAACAGAAATTTCTCGTGGTGAATGCAAAGTGAGAAGAGAGAGGTGTGAGACAAGCTAGCGGGTCGGGAAGGAGAAAGCCCAGCCTAGGATGGGGAAGCAAGGCTTTGAGAGGCCGTCAGGAGTGGGGAGCAGGTGAAGCAGCAGCACTGCGTGGTGGTTTTGCTTTTGGCCTTGGGGTGTTTAATTACCAGTAGATGATCCTGAAAATACCGTCGCTGTAAGTGATAAGAACAAAACTGTGCAAAAATGTTCTGCAGTATCCTGCAGAATCAGAGGTCAGCTTAAAACAGGCTTTGGGTAGCTCTGGCACTTGGGAGTTGGTAGCCTTCACCTTTCTCATCTCCCAAACCTATCTTAGACTGGCAAGGATTAATGGAGGCCACCAGCCTTGGCTTGGGCTACTTAGATTCCTTTGGCAATTCTGAAGTGAAAATTGGGTCCCTCAGAGCACTGATTGGCACCATTTTGGAGCTAAAGGGTATTTTCATTTTAAGGCTGCAGCTGGAAGAGATTAAGCAAACTTTGTGTTTGAGTTGAGTCTAGTGATACTTTCAGTGACAATGTGATGGAAGAGTTTTGGGGACAATTTGTTGCTTTATCTCTGAACATAAGAATTAGGACTGGCTGTTCTGAAATGGATGAGTTAGCAAGGCTCAGTGATCTTTCCCCCTTGTAACAGATGCTGAAGTGTCTCCCTGCAATCATTTAAGAGTTTCTGTCTTCTCACACTGGGCCTGCTGCCTTAACTTGAGGTCTCTCACACTTTGCCTTCCCTTTTCTTACTCTTTCCATTATTCTCTTTGACTCGGATTACTTGTATTAGTTTCATGCTTGACTGTTTTTTCCTTCCTCCCTTCTTATGCTTTGCTAGCAGGAGTAAATCAAAGTCAATGGTTGTATGTCAGGTCCTCCAGTGGGTGGGCCTATGTAAGTGAGGTTATGAATACTCCACATTTGTGTTAGTAAACAACAGGCTCCTTGTTACACTAAAATGGATTTAGACCTGTCCTGCTGATTACTCTTGTCCCTTCTCCATGCTCTTTAATTTTTTATGCTCATTTTCTGGAATCAGTTGTGCAATACTACTTAGAACAAGAATTTTAAGGTGTGGTGCACTTGAATGAACCCCACTTAATTTCTCTGGAGACTTATGTCATCACTTATTCAAAAAGGCACAGTACAGGCAACATACAGCTCCAAATATGGGATTATGGGACTTTTAGTCTTGTATATTACATCCCATTCTTCAAGAGTAAAGAAAAGATGCAAAGAAGAGAAAAAATGGGGAAGGGTAGGAAAGCTGAGAGAAAAACCTTCTCCGCACTCCTTCAGGAGACTGTGGATGTTGTCCCTTGTGGCCTAATAACAACGGTTTTGTCCTCGGAGCATTTTTGTTGCAGAGGTGTCTTTAGGTGGGAGATGGCTGAAGGAGAATGGGAAGCTGCTGACGTGGGATTTTTTTGGAAGTTATTTCTTTCCTCTCTTAAAAAGAATAGATATGAGGAGAGACTGAAAAGAGAATGGATAAAAAGCTGATGGAAATGATCAAGGGAAGGGAGACGATATGGGAAAGGTCTATGTGATTCATATAGAGAAACAAGATTTATTTATTTTTACAGTTAATAGGCCATTTTTGTTAGATGGGCTGTAACAGTGTTCATACAATGTTGTAAATAGGGTGTGAAATTTTCGTGAGAAACTTCCAGGTTGCTTCCTTAGGGTTTAAATGGTGTTTGCGTAGAAGTCAGAGGCATCACAGTGGGCACCATTTTTGGCATAGGTCACACTCTTTTAATTGTTCCTGTGATTGGAGTTTAAAGGTAGCCTTAAGCAAGCTGAGTGGGATCTGCTAATAAACTAGCCATGGTAAATTGTGGTTCAGTGTAGGTACTTCTATAGTTGATATTGTTGTCTGTAGTGTCCTAGTTAGGCTGGTAATTATACCTGAACTATTGTAGACTTTATATGCAGGATTATGTACTAAGAATTAGACTGATTTCATGCAAGGAATGCATGACTTCACATGCGTGATCAGTGTACAATGAGTTGTTTTGTTTGCCTTAATTCTGGGATAGCTTGAAATACTCAACTCTTTTGTGCTTCCTTTTGCAGGAAAGTCCATCTGTCTATGTGTGCCCATTCTTCCTTGGGAGATGTCCAATGTTTCCAGTTATGCCCTTCGAATGGCCCGGCTGAGTGCTCAAATATTCGGAGAAGTTGCCAGGCCAACTGACTCAAAATCTATGAAAGTAGTGAAATTATTCAGTGAGCAGCCTTTGGCCAAGCAGAAGGAGGTTTACAGCTGGTACCCTCCTCACAACACCTACTACGCCCTCATGAAGAAACTCCGTTACTTTGGTCTCTACAGGTAATTTCTGCCCTTATAGGGTGGGAGCAGGACTGAAGATGGGAAAGGGGTGGGTGTGAGTTTTGCTACAGTTTGGGGTATTTTTTCCTTAAGGAAAGGGGGACCATAAAAAAAGGTTCATTATATGGTGCATATGGAAATATGTGCTTGATTGTTGCACTGAGGGCAAAGAGAGTAAAATAAGTGACTGCTGTCTAAGTAACTTCTACCATAATTAGCACCTGTTGTGAGAAAGACTTTAGGTGCAGTTATGGGTAAGTGGTTATGTAAGAAATAGTTCGTTCTTTGGCTTTGTGGGGAAGGGAAGAGCTTTTTCTCATAGAGAAGGGATGGGTCTATAGTTCTGAATATGGCAAATGAATGTGCTCCATAAAGGTGATGTTACCTTAATGCAAAAATTGCACTAAGACAGTCTTACCATATATTCCTCAATCATTCAACAGCTAATAAGTGAAATTTAGAAGAGAAGGAAAGTCTGTGATAGGCTGGAGGGGCTTTTTATCCTTTAAAATAAAAACGAAGTTAAGTTAAATGCAAGTATGGTTTAAATAGCCTTGTTAATTCCAGCTTCATCCTCTAATTTCTAAATGAATTTCCACAGTCTTGAGTAGGAAAAACTGCAC
>NW_009258756.1:410524-425411 GCF_000687185.1 Egretta garzetta
CTTAAAAGTGAGGCTGCTAACCCTGTAAAGTCAAAACAGATTCATTTCTATTGCTAGTATCACAATGTTAGCCATGAAGGATTGCATCCAGGATGCTCTTGGTTTAGGTGGACACACAAACACTTTCTAGAATAGCTTTTTTTTGACACAGAAAGCCTCAATGGCACAATAATGTTCTTTACTCTTCTTCCCCTCCTAATCTCAAGTTCCTTCTCTAGCTGCTCTGTACAGAGAGCTTGTAGAGGATCAGGTTTGCGGGTTAGAAATACGTAATGAAGAGTTGTAGAGTAAAAGGGCCTGATAATAACTCACAGGCTTTTTGTTTCTTTTTTAGGAAAGTTGTATTTAAAAATAGCAGTGCAGCAATCTTAGGCCACTTAGGATGCAGTTGTGGCTTTTGAAAAATACCTTCACACTGAAAAATACAGGGGCAGAGATTAAATAGAATTTATTAGAACATTATTGAGGATTCATTATCTCTGACAGCCCCTTTATCCTCCTTCGTGTTTTATTCTCCTATTAAGATTCTACCAGTAGCTGATGCTTTCTTCATAACTCATTCTTGAAGTCACCTGAGAGCAGTGTCATGTACTGTAATTACTGCTCAGCATGCCCCTGTTTTCATAGAAGCTAATGACCTGAACTTGGTATCTAGCACAGAAACACAATGTGCTATTGCTAGACTGCTGAGCTAGATGAGAAGGGGGAAATTCTCATTCTTGTCTCTTGGTGATTTTTATATTTTACTGCTCATTTAAACACAGTGGATCGATAAATGCAATAGAAATAATATATATGCACACACCATTTGTTGCTGAAAAGGGCAACCTTGTTCTGAAAGTACCAGAGGAAATCTTTCAAGTTTTTTCCATCCAAAATTACTGCTAGCGGTAACACTGAATACACTGCAGTGAGTTTCAGTATGGGGTTCACTGTTAAAAAAAGTTTTGAGGGGTTTTTCATTATCATACAGTTCAAAGAACCTTTCACATCTAGGTATTCCAAGAAAGAGAGTAAACTTTTTTTCTTTCCCTCCCCCGTCTAGGGATGAGCATCAGGACTTCAAGGAGGAGATGAGGCGATTGAAAAAGCTCCGTGGGAAGGAAAAACCAAAGAAAGGAGAAGGGAAGAGAGCTCTCAAGAAGAAATAGTGCCACTTGGACAATATAACATACTACTCTGGAAATGCTAGACAACAGCTGTAACAAAGGCTTTCTGTTCCCAGCTGGAGAGGGCTTGGCATGTGAGCTGTGTGTGGGGGCACAACAAACACGCTGTCAAATACTGGAGTCCACCTTGGGAGTGCACTTGGGTCTTTGTGGTTTTACTGTTTCTGAATTTTTGTAGTTTAAATGTACTGTATATTGGAGCACATAAGTTTGTCAGAGCCCTCTCATACCCAAATAGTAAAAACAATAGTTAAAATAAGTGCTCAGTGTTTTTTCTTGATGTTCTACATCACCTGTAGCTGTTTCAATTTCTCTGGATCTGGAAAACTGTTTGGTTTTCATTGTCTGTTTTACTTCCTTGGATTAATATCAACACCGTTTTGCATCTAGCCACAAAAAAATAAGGTTTCCTGCTTCTACTGCTGCTTGTCATCTTGCCTGTTATAATGAGTGTCACTTCAGGTAGCCTTAGGGTTTTGTGGCTTTTAATTTTTTTAAGTTGCTGTTAGAATCTATTGTTCTCCATTTTGCGCTGGACAATACTTTGTGGTCCATTGCCTGCCCACAGCACTCTCATTGTACCCTGAATATTTAGAGACTGCAACAGAAGAGGCTGAAATATGAAGACTCAAACTGGTTTCTGGTTTGAGATGCCCTACTAATTAAAATACAATATTTAGGTTTATTGTAATAAAAGGATTTGGAATTTAGATTGCCTGGAGGACATGTATGAAGTACTTCATAAGGTGATCCAGCTTTACTGGTATTCAGTATGCGGTTTTATCACTAGGCTCCTTCAGTGTTGCTAATATTAATGATTACATACGTCTGCCATTCTTACCTGTCAGTCCTGAAATGGCATCTTTTAATTTCCAGACCATGTAAGCTTAGAGGAACATCCCTGAGGTAGTAAAGGGGAGCTATTAAAAATGAGTGGAGCGGAAAGTATTTGCAGTTAGCTTGGGGTATGCTTGATTTTGCATACAGAGGTGTTCTGAAGTAGGGAGCTCTACTAACCTACTGACATTTTGAAACCAAGCTTGTTAAAATTTAAGTGTATTTGAAGGGATCCATCTGATCTTTGAAATCAATGGACCCACATAAACTTCTGACAGCTCAACAACTGTACTTAACCAAAGTTATTGATTGAAGAGGTGCTGATTGTATTAAAAGTGTAGTTCTTGTTCAGTATCCTTACTAAGTGTTACCTGGTTTTCAGAGCTCTAAGAGAAGCTGAATTTAGGAGATCCACAGTGTTGTGGGAGAAGCACCTGCCACAGTCAACAAAATGCTATAGAAGTTAGTGAAATATATGTCTGCTCTGTACTGTAGTGGTAAGTTTCTCTCTCGTTCTAATTTAAAAACCTTTAAGTAACTTCCAGCTTCCACTGAACTCTAATGTGCCTACGGTGTTTTAGTGTTCTTCTGTGTGTGGTCTGTGGGTTGTGACTTGTCTGGTACTGAAGCTTACAGAGCCTGTGATGGGCCCTCTGGGGAGTATTTGGTTCCTGGGACACGTGTGTGCAGCTGAGGGCAAGCAGTCTGGTTCCCTTGAATTCCTCTGCAGGAAGAAGAACGGTGTGGAGCCATGTACTAGGTAGGAGAGGGAATTACCTGAGTAGGAAGGTTGCTGCTGCCTGACTGTGCTTTGAGGGGTGAAGTTGCTCAGTTGCTTGCTTCAGTGGAGAGAAAGACCAGTTCTGAACCTCTTCAGCAGAACTACTGTGGCAGCTTTGGACAGCTGATGATTGTACTTAAAACAGCTCTGTCAGCAAGAACTTGAGGTCTTCTAAAATTAAACCAAAGATCAATGAAAATGTTTTTTCTACAATTTAAGATGAAAAATCAACGGCATATTTTTTTGTTCCTGTGAAACACTTGAAGCTTTGACAGTATAAACGTGCAAGAGAGAAAGTGTGCATGCATCAAAAAGTCAATTATGGTCCTGCTCCAGTAGAGTAAGTATGCGTGACCTTAAACTTCCTATGTGTGGGCAGACCTGGTGATGAGTATACATGCAATGACATGTAAAATACTTAAACAGCATGACTGGCCGTGGTTATGCTTCTGAATCTGCGCTTAGCCTGCGTAAGGACAGAGGATCTACAGAGCCTCCTGAAGGCAGTGAGTGCTGCAGGTGTTCTGTATCAGCGTGCCACCTTGCTAGACACAGATACAGACTCAGACATGTGATATTGGATAATTGAGCTTGGGGATCAGATCTGTTCTTCCTTGTCTACTCCAAGCCTCCTACCTATTTATGGATTTTGAGAAGTTCCTGTCACGAGCATGGAAGTAAAGGGCTTGTTTGGCTCATCATCTAGAATGATCCCCTTTGCCTGCAACCTGCCAGAGCAAACCTGCTCTAGAATCAAAGCATCACCCTGGGAACATGCTTTGGGAAGATAGAGCAGCATATCCAAAAAGGGAGAGAAGCTGATGGAAGTGCCTGTGAAGTAAGCAGATGTGAAACAAATGGACTGAATTGTTGATTTTCGTCTTTTCTCTGCAGTGTTTACAGAAGCAAAGTGGATGGAGTGGAAAAATGGTAACTCGTTTAAAAAAAAAAAAAAAAAGCAGTGTAGGTACAAGAAAGGTTCCCCTGCCTGATTTTGCATGTTCTTTCTTCTGTAGTACTCACCTTGCTAGAACTAGGCCTTCTCAAAAATGGCCATTTCCCCTTCACAGAACACAGAATGGCAAGGGTTGGAAGGGACCTCAGGAGATCATCTAGTCCAACCCTCCTGCTAAAGCAGGTTCACTTAGAGCAGGTTGCACAGGACATCATCCAGGCGGGCTTTGAGTATCTCCAAAGAAGGAGACTCCATAACCCCCCTGGGCAGCCTGTTGCAGTGCTCTGTCACCCTCAAAGTGAAGACGTTCTTCCTCATATTCTACTGAAACCTCTTATGTTTCTGTTTGTGCCCATTGCCCCTTGTCCTGTTGCTGGGCACCACTGAGAAGAGTCTGGCTCAATTCTCTTGACAGCCACCCTTCAGATATTCCCTGAGACTTCACCATAAAATAATGACAATTCAGCCATTATTGGAGTATACCCCAGTATTGGCATAATCCATTGCTTGTTGGGAACATTAGTGTAACTATTGTGTTCCAGAAAATACAGCCTTCTCCTCTCCATAGCTGGGGTATCCTACCTCCCTTCTAACCCGTGCTCTGTCATTTAGGAATAGACATCGCCTGAAGAAGGCCACGCTTTGTGAATCACTAGACAAATTGGAAGTCAATCCTGAACCCTCGTGCCAGGTATTAATGGAGTATGTATGGTTAGGAGGGGAAGGAGGGTTTCAGCCATTATCCAAGGGGTAGGGATAGGAACACTTACGCTTTATACAGCTTTTGGTATAGTGGCCTATCCATTTTATGTACAAATAAACAAGTTCAATTAGACTTTTATTTTTGGCTTTCCCCTTGCAATGATTCTTTTCACCATTCAAACTGCTGTGTTTTGTTACAAAAGTCACTCTTTTCCTGCGGGTGTGAGCTGACTGTCCTCAGCCGATGTTTAAGTGGATGTTTTGATTTCTGATCAGAATAAACCTGGTTAGCCTTTCTCTGAGAGTCTAACTGAGTGTCAAAAACCGAACTTCTTCCCAAGCCTGGACAGCTTTATTAAGTACCACTGCTTCCTTATTTTACAGTGCTTTAACTATGTCTGTCTTATAATTACACTCTGGTATAATATAGTCATAGCTGCTGAGTACTGCCTTGATAATCACAAGTTATTTTGTAAACGGGCTGACCCAGTTGCCGTATATATCCTATAGGGAGTGCAGCTATTGCTAGAACTTCTTACTATTGAAAGTCCTGCAGACAGGCAGAAGTTTACTTGCATATGACCATACTTTGTAATGGTGGAAGGGGGAAAAAAAAAAAAAAGCAATCTTGCTTTCTGACAAAGGTACCAGTGTGTTAAAATACATGTGCTCTGCTCAGGAAAGTATTAACTTGAAAAAAGTTTCTCCTAATTTGGAAAGAGTTTATTCTACTTATTAAAGCAATGTGCTGAGTTCACACAGGTCAGCAAAATGCACCTGAGTTACTCTATAGTTTTAGACAAACGCTTTGTCTTGCTTGCCTATGTTTCCTCAAGAGTAAAATTAGAATAATGATCACTTAGTGAATAGTGTCATGAGGGTAAGCTGCTTCTAGGATGGGAATTTACCCCAGGAGAACCTTGTGTAAAGAGTCTGGCCATGGTAGAACTTGTACCTCTGCGTATTTCAGAGAGATGATTGTATGCAACAGTTGATGACGTTTTTAACACATAAAATAAGCTGTGGTAAATGACTGCATTCACTGTTCTGCTTTAGATGTTACAGACTTCAAATGCTGATAAAACCCTATTTGGTCAAAAAGTAAAAATTAAAAAAATCACAGGTATTTCTTAAACTGTAAATATTTTTTGAAATTTTAAAGTATCTGTGTGCATATTCCTCTACCACTCTGAGTCTGAAAGCCATTTTAGGATCATTTTTAAAAACAACAATCAAGAAAGTCTACATGTTTTGGAAAAGCTTCACGAATCTCAAAGGCTCCTTTGATGAGGGAATGACTGTGGTTTGCATGTTTTTTTTTCTTTCTTTTGAAGCACAGTGGATAATATGCAAAGAAAACAAGTGCTATGGGGATCTGAGATTGATTCCTTTAAACTCGGTTCTCTGACTTTTTGATTGTGATACTTCTTGTACAATCCCTTGGGAGTAGATCCTGGAAACAAAATCCTTCAAGAGGACTCTTTCTTCATTATCTCAAACACCCTTATCATAAATCCTGGTAAGAATTAAATTGTGTATATGGGCCAGATATTTAGGTGGATCTTCCTGTGCCTGCACAGCTGGGATAGCATGAAGAAAGGCATTTTAGTCTCTTCATTTCTTTCTCCTCTTCACTTTTCCTTGTCCTTTTCCTCAGGTGTAATCATAATGTCTTGAGTACAGAGAGGAAGGAAGAGACATGAAAATAGCTGAAAGAATTTGCTTGTGAAGACTCAGTCACAGCAGAGCACAGCTATGGTGTGTCCAAATGGTGAAGAGCATGACTGTAGACAGATGTTAGAGGGACATCACCACCACGCTTGCTGAGAACTTGCTTAGGGTTCTCTGAAGGGATAAGTATGAAATCAACAGGATAATGATCATGACATCAAAGTGTCTTTATATGTACTGCATTGAATTGTTCTGGGTGGAAGAGTGGGGAAAATTCCACCAAGTGAAATACTTATAAAAAATTGAGAAGATTCCCAAGAAGTGGGTTTGGCTTCTGTTGTCTGAGTCAGGTAGAGTTAGGCTGAGCCAAGTGTTATAAAATGTAGCACAGGGACCACTTCTTTCCTGGAAGAGGAGGAGGCAGGCTGGATGACCTCATACATTTTCTCATATCATAGCTAGGTCTGTGAAAACAAATGTCACCAAAAGCTAAAAAAGGATTTTTATATCCATTAGGTTTTCTGTCTGTGCTTGAAAGTACTTTAATTCATCCCAGGGCTCCTAAAGCTGTTTGTAAATATTTCATGGAGTTCAGAGGGTCTCTCCCACTTCAGCTGCTGTTCCTGCGGGTCTGATGTTTGCCTTATGGGCTGTTTCAGTAAATAGGCTTTTAATGGTATTAGGAGCAAAAACCACCTGAGGTCCAGAAAGTCTAAAAACCATTCTACTGCCACACGCAATGGCGTGTTGCTGCAAATATGTAATTGCAAAAGCATCGCATTCCTCAGTTTCCACTACAGTCTTGCCTTGATAAAAATGAATGGGGTCACTTGGCCCCCAGCTTTCAAAAGTGTCTGTCTAAAATGTGATTCCAGATTCAAGCACCTACGGAACTGGTCTAACTTTAGAATCTGTGAGAATATTGAGTATCTCCAACTGGTATCAATGGGACTGACCTCTGAGCAACGGCTAGGTAAATCCTATGCCAGCATACAGGGTTGCAGTCCCCTTTAGCCTTTGACTGATAGTGGTCTCCTCGGGACAGGACTGGTGAAACAGCATCTCCCTAGAGACTCTGTCATGCCTCTGCATGCAATAGCTGCTTCTCCAGTGATATTTGGCGTTGATCAGAATAATGTGAGACTGTCTGGGTACCCATGCATTGGTTTCTGCAGAGACCTGCAGGTGGGTTACGGAAAGCCTCACTTACGGAGAGAGTGGAGTGGTACAGCTGAAATGTGTTGTGCTGGCACCTGGGTGATCTTGTCTTATTTACAACCAGCAACTATTATGGACAAGGTACAACATTTCTAATTTCAATACTTGCATGTGAAGGGGCCTGTGTGTGACAGGCAGCATCAAGCTGCTGCTCAGAATATTTCCGGGGGAGCAGCAGGCAATGACAGAGATGATCTGAAAGGTGTGAGGGTATTGCTTTCAGTATTGAGCTGGCTAGTTAACAGAGAAGTTTATTATACATTTTTTTATTTTTATTTTTTTCTTATTTCTTTCTAAGATGTCATAGTTTATGCTGACTTTTTATCTAAGTAAAAGAGAGATGACTGGTGTTTCAGCTGATGTTACTTAGTATTACGTTTAGTTTGTGAGCATAGGAGCATTTATATGAGGGCTCCAACCTAAAGCAGTATTCAGCTGGCACATTTACTTCGGAGAGGAGCCCGTGAATGAGGCAGCGCAGATGCCACCTAGACAGACAACATTTCTTGTGTGAGTGGATGGGAGGTGACTGATATGCAGGCTGCATGTGAGGCAGCATGTGTTAGTTCTTGGCTGTCTGTCCTGGGTCTGTTTGGTGCAAGCGATGTGCAGGTAAGCATTGGTCACAAGCTCTAAACTTGACAAATCCTCTTTGAATGAACAGCATAAACCAAAAAGTATTAATTAGGCTAGGGAATGTCAGAGTTGTTACCGACAACTAGAAAGTAACACTGCAGCCTCTTTATTTTTCTCCTTTTGCACTTAGTCATTCTGCTTATACGCTGCATGTTTGCCAAAATACTGCTCCATTGCCTGACACCAATACAGCCATCGGTGTGATGTCTCTGTATTTTCAAACTCAAGTTGTTTGATAGCATCATCAAGTTTATTAATAAACATTAATGCCCTCTGAGGACAGATAGTAGGGTATTGACCAGGCATGCAAACCACTTAAAAATAAGATAAAATGAAGATCCAAGCTGGAGCCTTGCAGAATTCCCCCAGAGGGGGGTAACAGAAATTGTGTTCATTTACCAAAATGAATGTGTTTTCTGGAGAGAGAAGTCATATTATATTAAAAAGGAATAGCCACGTCTGAGGGCCTTTAGCATAACTGCAAGCTTCAAGCAATCCACAGGATCAAAAACACTGAGAGGCCATTGACCACTGCACCAGAAATTTTGCCTTTGGCCAAGTGCACACTTGCAGGAATGATGCGAATACATCAGCATGGCTCGGAGACTGTCCTAATTCCCACATGCATGGCAGGCAGCTTGCCTTTATAGGAGACACTAAATGTCTGTGAGACTTGTGTTGTCTCGGTGGTAGCGAGGATTAAAAGACAAGGATGGGTGATGAACTGTGATGCTGACTCTGTCAGCAGAAGACACTTATGTTTAGATACACAAGATGTGTGTATGTATATTACAACGTAAGCATTCATTTTAAAAGGTTATCCATCCGATTTGACCTGTCATCGAAGAACAGTAATTCTTAAAACTCCAGCAATGTAGGGTATTGCCCTGAAAAACCATGATGGGTCACCATGTGCTCTCTGTCCCATGTCAAAGCTGCGGTTTTTGTATTTGATTCATACTATTGATTTAGCCTTTTTGGACTTTTAAAGTTTTCTTACTTCAGGCCAATACTAACCCTAATGGACTTTTTCTGCTCAGTGAAGAGGCTAGAAACTGAAAGGTGCAGTTACTATCTAAACTGTTATTAGATCAGAGATGTAGAGGGTCACCCACCCATCTGTAGAGTGCTGGAGAATCAAATTACAGCAGGTATTCAGGCCAGGGGAAGCTCAGCTAGCCTGGATTTTATGAAGGAAAATCCTAAGACCGGAACGTCAGTGAACAGTCATTTTTCTGAACAGCAAAATAACTTGTTTGAGGTGGTATCCCTTCCTGCCCTTTCTTGGAACTCAGCCGCATTAGTGTGGTTTTGTGCCTAAACGTGATGGGTTTGAGTTATGAAATGTGATTATTCACATTGGAATAGTAATGTGAGGAATCTAAAACTATTTAGTCCTTAAAGCTGATCAACTTATCACTATCCAACACAAAGGACTTGGGAATCAGATATCCAAATGAGCTGAATGTGTTAAAGCAGAGACAAGGGACACTAAGGTAACATGAGGGTCTTGACTAATCTTTTTAAATGTGAGATTTGGTCCCAGTTTCAGTAAAGTACATCAGTTGGGAAAATCGGTGCTCCTTACTCCTTTGTTTCCCTACTTTCACCTGCTTCTCGTTTCCTAGGAGAGCCGCATCTTCTCCTCCAGTGTCCACTTCCACTATATTCTCTCGCCATCTAATCTTTTGCCCCATCCCTCCCCCTCCTTTTCCAATGGCTGCTACTTCTGTTCTCTTAATAGTGGTTTCGGGGCTCGTGCTCTCTCTTGGTGATGCCTTTTATACCACATCTGTCAGTATTTACACAAGCGTTCAGTAAAACATGTCGTTTTCTCAGCTTCCCATGCCAGTACGCGGGTGAAGGCAGGAAGCCATCAGGGAGGCAGAGTGCTGCGATGCAGCACATGCATTGCTGGACCATGAGGTCACTACTAAGACAAGGAAGGAAACAGGTTAGTGTTTTGTTCTTGCGATGCCAAACAATGCAAAGAGTATGGAAAGAGCCTATATGGAAAGTCACTGCCATGTCCCAGTCCCATCACCTTTGCTGCTCCCTGCCTCCCACACGTTGCCTCCAAAGGAAAATGTTTTGCTTTTTACTTTCTGAAGGTTTGGGACATGGTTTGGGGAGAGAAGAGCAACATAAAATAAATTATGCTTGAATTAAATGAAAACTATGTGAATATTTCCAATATCGCTACAAGAAAATCCAGAAGATATTATTTATATATAAAACAAAGCTTGTTAGATCAACATTGCTTTTAATGGTAGAATGAGAACTGAGTTAAGAACCTGGTGGATTCACATTTTCTTCTTTTTTCCCTACCTCCTTTTTTCTCCTAGTCTCCACCCATCCTCATCACTGCTGCTGATGCATTTAACTCAAAGGCAAAGAGCTATGAAGTCTCCATGAACTGAACAAAAAACCCCAGATGAGATTGTTCAGCTGCTGAGTTCAAATCACCACCTGAATATTACCTAATTTCTCACTGAAGGTGTGAATGTTTGAGGTTCAGTAGTGTCACAGAATGGTAAATCACCTGAACTAGAAGTTCTCTAAAAAAATATATATGCAAAAGCAAAAAATACATGATCTGTACATGAATAGTTTAAAGAAAAAAAAAAGGGGGGGGGGGAAGGAGCCTTGCTTTCTCTATTGCCTCACATTGGAGAAATCAGACAACAATCCCTAGAAATATCATAGAATCATAGAATGTTTTGGGTTGGAAGGCACCCCTAGAGGTCATCTAGTCCAACCCCCCTGCAGTGAGCAGGGACACTGCTAACCAGGTCAGGTTGCTCAGAGCCCCGTCCAACCTGGCCTTGAATGTTTCCAGGGATGGGGCCTCCACTACCTCTCTGGGCAACCTGTTCCAGTGTTTCACCACCCTCATTGTAAAAGATTTCTTCCTTATATCCAGTCTAAACCTACCCTGGTTTAGTTTAAAACCATTACCCCTTGTCCTGTCACAGCTGGCCCTACTAAAAAGATTTTCCCCATCTTTCCTATAGGCCCCCTTTAGGTACTGAAAGGCCTCAATCCGGTCTCCCCGAAAAGATGTAAAAATGTGAAAAGATGTATAAAATATCTCACAGTGAGTGGGATAATATACCTATATAGGTGCTAAAAAGAGGTGGGAAAAAAATGGCGTTCTCAAAAGCTATCTTCAACACTCTTTTCCTGGAGAGTGAAGTAATTTTCTTAAGTATGTATTATTCTGACTAGTAATCACAAAATGACTGAACTCTGGACAACAGCCTAATTTTTGTTCTGCTTCACATTTTCCAGCCAAGATTACAGGGAACGTGACTGTTGTCATTATTTTCGGTGTTTCATCAACATCTGCATTTCCACTGTTAAGGCTGAGGATTAATCTGATATATAAACAGTACCATTGCTTTAGATACATGAATTTGTGTACTTTCACTTCATACCACAGTGTTGAAAAGTGACGAGTATATTTTAACATACTTTAGAAGATCCGTAATCATTTTCTCATGGTGCAGAATTTAATCCGGCATTTTCAAACGTACGTGGGCCAAGCGCAAATGCTGCAATGTATGGGACAAATACTGGCTTTTCAGTGTGTGAAAAGGCTAAGCAGTTTTGGGAAATTTGGACAAATTTTAAGGGCGTTTTAGACATTCAGAGTTTAAGATGTGATGAATTTTCACACCACTTTAAAAAATCAGTTTCTATTACCATACCGATATGCAAATTATGTAATGTATTGATTAAGAAACGGGAAGGCTGGAGTTTTTTTGAGATACTATTGAAAGAATATCATAAATGAGATCAATATTAGGTTTCATCTAATACCTCTTCTGGACATTCTTGGTTTGGAGCACGTCACTGAGATTAATTCCTTTTGGGAGGGAAAGGATAAAGGTGTGTTCAAATGCTCACAACGAGACAGTTGCTGTCAGGTAGCCATATAATTATTTTTTTTAAAAAAACATTGTTCTCTGGAAGTTCCGGTGTTGATTAGATCAGACAAATGTTCTGGTGGTGGGCAGTCTAGCTGAAGAGTCTGTGTCTTTTTAACAGCTGGACTTGTTTTCTGATCTGAATTAAAATTAAAATACGCTGAGGAGGATCAAACCCCAGTGCGTAACTAAGGGTTTGATGGGCGGTGGCAGGTTGTGTATTTACAAGTATGCATTACCTGCGGCCATACCAGCTAAACTGGCTGTGCTGCATTGTAGGAGTCAACCAGCCAGTGCCCCGAGTGGCCTACCGACCCGAGAGCAGAAACCAGCCTTTCACATCTAGGTTATAAGTTTCATTTTGGCCTATGTTGATAATGAAAGCTAGTCTCTGTAAAAGATGTTGATGATATATCAGAAGATAGGATTTCATATCACCAAGAAATAGTTACAGTTATTAATGATTTATCTTCCATCACGATGGATTAAGCAGAGAGACCAGAGATGCCACCATGTGAAGGAGTAGGAAATTCCATTTATCACTAGGTGTGGATTCCCTCAAACAAAAGGGAAGTACAGCATAAATAGTAGATTCCTGTCTCCTTCCTACACAACTATCTTTTAAAATAGTATTCTGTTCTTTATTTTAGGTAGAACACTGGGGTTTTTTATCTCATGTATTTTGGGTGGTAACCCTGCTGTGTTCCCAGTCTTGGTCATCACTTGTCAATATTAGGGTTTAGAATTGCAATTCTTTGGGTGGTACATCAAATGTAATAACAAAGTCTAGCAAATACATTTTACATGAATGCAAATCTTCTGGAAAAAATCAGAAGCTCAGGAACAAAGGCGCGCAAGATTACTAAAAGCATTGGGAAAGGTATTACAAGTTATAGGTTGATAGTAGCCTACTAACTCCACCGCTAGAGTTATGCCCTGGACATAAATTGTTTGGGAGAATAAAACACGGGCTATGATTATGTTCAGTACATGGAGACTAAATTATCCCTTGGTATAAATTTCACTGAAATGAATGGACTTACTCTGTTAGCAAACCCTTATTGCTCTGTTGGCTTTTCCATGGACACCGACAGGCGGTGTGCTGGGAGAGCCATCTCACGTTGCCTCTGCCGCCTTTTCCTTCAGGGATATTTGTCCCAGCGTTTAGTCCTCAGCATGTGTGTTATTTTCTAGTCTCTGTGCACTTTTCATTGACATTACACGTTCCCATCGCATAGCAGGAATTGGTGATAATTACCCTTTTCATTAATGTGGCTATTAGAGAGAAATCTCTACACCTGGTGAGCTGCTTAGTTTGTACGTTTGATTCTTATATATTTGTGCAGCCTTTTTGTTGACTGCACTGCAGGCCACCAGTCGTAGGAAAACCTACGCTCCCATCTCAGGAAAGCACAGCCTGTCATATAATCAATTAAAATCCATTTAAATACTAACTAGACTATTTTGCTTATTTCTCATTTGCGTTCAGGAAGTGTTTAATGCTGCGTAGCTCTCTACAGGAAAGACCCTCAGCTAAATTCATGCCTAAACTTCCTTCCCTCCATACCACAGGGTCTGTTATTCCTGACTCCATCGTTTTCTTCCTGTGTCCATACCGTAAATTGATGCTGCGTTTATTTACCAGTTACGGCACTGCTAGTATCGAACTGAATTTGAAATGCTTTTACGCGCCAGTGGCCCCAGCGTGAAAGGTGAAATATAAACCTTGAATTTATCATCAGGATTATTACATTAAGAGGCTGTATGGTTATGTATTCCCAACTGAAGAGAAACAAAGATAAGGATGTTTGCACTTGCGTGTTTCAACTCAGTATTTTAATTGACTACCATAAAAAACACCAGGTTGTGATAGAACAGCCTTTACCTTCTCTGAAATCCTGTTCCTGTTCTGGTACATTAGCTTTTCTTTGCTCTGCATTAAAATACTCTTACCTATTTGGTATTTATCATAAAGACCTTCTCAGCAAGAAAGCAACTTAAAACCACCCGATTTAGCGAACGCTTTATGTGCATAAGCAGCATGCCAATGGGTGTGGCATCCAGGGATATGACACAGGTCAATTTTTTACTTTAAAGGGAACCACTCTGCCACTTTGGGGGAAGGTGGCCACAGGCACTGGGGACACAGGGGGCGCAGGCTTTGGGGGGGCAGTGCAGCTGCCAGCTCCAGCTCCTCCTCATTTCTGAGCTGGAGGAAGCAGCGTTCCCCAGGGCGCTCTACCTACCACCCTGCTTCCTCTGTCATTCGCACCCGAGGACCAAAGCCCAGGGCCGGTTCCGCTGCGTGAGCCCACCTTTCTTTCCTGGCAAGCCAAGGCTGTCGGGGAAGGCAGTGCACGCCCCGTCATGCAGACAAGGTGCAGAGAGGATGGATGTGCATATTTGGAAACCCAGGATCTGTTCTCAAACGTGCAGACTGGATAAAGGCAGCCAGAGGGTAAGGGGTAGGTGTTAAGGGGGAGAAGGAAGGGGCCCTGATTTCTCCTAAGCTCAGGATAGGCCCTTCACTCGCCTGAAACGCCCTATTTATATATTTACCGTATTTATTAAAGCACCAGCTGGCAGCAGGTCAAGGCCTAAATGGTGTCAGTGGAGAAAATAAGGATGTTTTATCAGTCCTAGCGATCAATTATTTTAGTTGTAACTAGAGCAGGCACAACATTTTCAGATGAAAACGTAATTTTGGGAAGTATCTCCACCCTCGCCGCAGGGCGAGTGTTTTTATGTAAGGATTTACCTCACAGCCACACCACCGTTGCTTGTCAAGTGATGTCAAGACCAGCCCTGGGGTCTGGCACTCCCTCTCCTCCCTTGCCCGTTCGCCGTTGCCACCGCACTCCCGTCCCAGCACGCGACTAGCTCACACGGTATGGCAAGACCCCGTTTGCCCCCCATTTTAATCCTGCGGCACCTTAGTCCCGGGTTTATCCCACCTGCCGCTGGGGCGGCTGCTGGGAAGGACCCGCGG
>NW_009258756.1:426438-457268 GCF_000687185.1 Egretta garzetta
TGCTGCCGCGCTTGCCGTTGCCTGGCGCCTGTGGCCGGCAAAGCTTTTGTGCGGGGGTTTTGGGGAGGGTCTCCCCCGGTGGTTTTGAAACACTCGAAATACACTTTAAACCCGGGATTGGGTAGGGTTCCTTGCGTGGATGCTGGCCTGGCTCACCGTTTCTGCACCAGGCGTCTGGGGAAGCGTTAACGGACAGGGCACTCTGCAGGCGTTGAGGATGTCAGGCCTCTGGTTCTTCTCTCTCTTAACATACTTCCTGTGTTTGGGGGCATATTACTTAACTTCCCAATCCCACAGAGAGCGAGCGGTACTACCTGTTTTGCCAGGGTTAAAGTGTATGTTGCTAACGCTTCTGAAGCGTTTTCAGAAGGTGGAATGAAATGTGCCGTAACAACACAAGGTATTTTGCAGATTCGAATACTGTCGGCATCGAAGTCAGAACAAATTGCCAAATGCCATGCATCAAGTCTGTTCTGGAGGTAAATACAGATGCTAGAAGCTCTGCCTTCCTGTTGCGAGCGTTAGTTGCTGAAGATTATTTCAGCTCGGCTTTCCCGAGCGTGTCAGTGTAATCGGTACGGGACCTCTCATCTGTGAGCAGAGTCTTGTGGCCCTGTGGGGCGCTGAGCCCTCCAGGTATCAGCTCCTTGCTGCTCTGTGGGGAGATCCTCCAGCAGGGAAAATGAGCTGGCTTTGATCATCAGCTCACAGAGGGGTCCAGGCTGACTCCCAGCTCAGCAGAAAAAGTCTTATCTTTTTATCCATTGTATTTATTAATAGCGTAGTGGATTATAGTGGAATTAATGAGTTGAGAAGTTTGACAAGTACTAGAGCTCGTGCTGGGTGGATGGCCAGAAAGGAGAAATAGGGAAGGAGTCTGCCCCTATCAATGCTCGTGAGAGGTGAGATTGATTCCCTCGTCTTAAGGAGCTACTGGCTTGCTGAAGGAAGGCAAAACTCAGCAGTGTGCGTGTATTTTACACCTAACCAGCGCGGTGATTAAATGCTTTGAGTAATGCAAGTCTGGTCTTAACTTCCCTGAGTAAAGAGAAACTCTCAACTAGTTGAGAAACCTAAATATCTAAAGAGTGGTGTTTAACAAATGCATGCTTTCAGCAACAGAATGAGGTTGAAAAGCTTCTTGCTGACTTATCACCCAGATTGTGCTGGTGCAGCTGTGCATGGAACTGAATTTCTCAGTTATTTCAGCCATAAAACCCCCAAATTTCTGTGGAATTATTTCACTAACTGGTTTATATTGTGGTCCTAGAGTTGAGTAAATAAACTGCAGTGCGAGAGAGAGGAGAGGGGAAAGCAGTGGCAGGAAGCAAGATATGTATATTTTTTTTAATCAGTTTTCGTACCAAGGGGGGGCTGTTTGTGAAACTGCCATAAGTCACTTCAAAAATATTTTAGCCTGTGTTAGTCAATATCTTACATCCCTGTATGAGAGCAGGGGACAGAGAGAAGCAGTCTGGTATCTGGAACACCTGCCAACCAGAGAGGTTGGTATGTCACAAGTATGGGTGCATATATTCAAGGTTAGGAAGTGTGTGTGGGTGTTCTTGTATTATTTAAAAGCAAACTTCTAATACGTTGGAAATACTGAAACATACAGGTCTCAGGCAGAGCTGGTGCTAGAATTTTTATTTTCTGATGTGGTTTTGTTCTTTAGTTAGCTAGTTCTTCCTCAAGTCGTAAGCAATTACATTTTGTTTACTGCGTAAATACACCTATTACTTCATCTAAACCTGCACTTTTAATAAAGTTCAAGACCAAGAAATTGCTGATACAGTTAAAATGGAAATTATCCTTAATACAAAAACAAGCCAACCTAGAGCGTAATGCAAATTCAAAGTGACATAAGTCAGAAAAATACTGAAGTGTTTGTAACTGACTCATGGATGTAATGTAAGTACATGTTCTAGTGTTTTGTTTCGTTCCTTCAAGACAATGTAAAGCTTTAAGACAATGTGAACTTTAAAAGTAACCTTGTGGTGGAAGCCCATCAAGGTGCATAACCTCACTTGTTTTGAGGAGATAGGTGGAAAGGTTTTAGTCCCCTATTTGCTTTTAGGAATTGCCATCCCAATTTCCAGAAGGAAAACCTTCAGTTCTATATTCAGTTTCTAGTTTTAAAAGTGGGGTGGACAACAGGAATCTCTGGCAGACCTTGAAGCAGCCTTACGCAAACTTGTAAGCTGGAGCCTTTGGTAAAGGAGGTGTTCTGTGTCAAGATCGTAATCGGGTGCGTCCGTGTTGGTTAAAACTACATCAGCGTTGCTTATGAATTCAAGGGTTGGGGTTTTGAAAAACAAGTTTAAGCCATGTTGTTCAACTCGTGGCCAGTTTTTAATCAAATAATGAATTTAGTTCTTCAGAAGTTAACTCAGTAGCATAACTGCCGGTGCTAAAAATCTAATAATGAAGACATTACATAAGAGTATAATAACTGCTAAAGCATTTTTTTCTGTATTACAATTCAAGATTAGTACGAGTAGCTGCACATGCACTCATATAGTACATTTAGGAAATAGGTATTTCTTGGAGGCATACAGATTTGAAAAGGGTAGGGGCAAGTGAATTTAGCAGAAATTTTCCTCTTCCGCTCACTGTGCAGTTGCTGGTGTTGGGAGGCCTAGGATGAGTGCTGGCGTCCGGAGGCACGTAGGTTGGCTTCTTCCCCAGGACAAATTCTCAGGACAAGAGATTGTTTGGATGGAAGGTTTTCAGAGTATTACAGGGTTGTTGATATAGTAAGGAGTGTGAGACAGCTGGGAGGAAAGGCTGTGTTCCTGTTGCTAGAGATTATTTACACCAATATTAAATAATCCAAATGGGATTTTCTGTACTTGGAGCATTGTGCCCTGAACTGCTCTTTGGAAGACGAAAATGACTTTGAAGGTTGTGAAGTGAGGTCCTGAGCTGTTGGATGGTTGATCGTTTTGTAGGCGGCAATGCTGGAATTTATCCTGCATGAATATTAGTTCTATATTTAGAAACCTTAATCTTATAAAACAGATTTAAGAAGAAGAAGAACAAAATGCATAGGCTGAAAAGGCGCCTCTAACATTATAATATGAAGTACGTGGTGGGTTCTTATAAAGTAACATAGGTACACCAAGAAAAACTGGGGTTGTTTTTGTTGCAATAATGTTTAGGGAACCTATCCTGCTGGGAATTAGAGTAACTTTTAAGTTTCTATTTCTCTGAAGAGTTTACAATTAAATGTGGTACTTACTTGGGAAGTTGAAACTGTATAAGCATTTTTTTACTTCATTGCTTTTCTAGTTTTGGGAATAGATTTTATGTTGAATCTCAATTATGTTTCATTGCATTTGTGTTCAGTGATTGAGCTAACTTTATAGTCTGTGAATGGCAGCCTATTTAATTGTGAGGAAAAGTTAAACTTCAGCTACAAGATGCTTCATATCCAGCTAATATTCTGCAGGAGTATATCTCAAAAGATAAGTGAAATAGTTCTTTTGTTTTGCATAGTACAGGAAGGGCCTTAGCTGAATGCTATGTCTGACTTATGGTCACGGCTTCAAGAAATACATGGTCTAGCTGAGGAGAGTCTAGAGAAGAATAACAACAGTGATCTGAAGTCTAGAAGGTCAGAGCCTTGAAGAAAGACTGGAAAAAAACCTGAGGTTGTCTAAAAAAGAAATTGAAATTGTCAAATCTGATGCAAAGAAGAATGCAAATAACTTGTTCTCCAGGCTTGTGGCGATGATTGCCAGAAGTAGTGAGTTTAAATGGTGGCAAAGGAGGTGTTTCGTGTTACTATTAGACCTTTTTCTTTATGGATAGGTATACTGAAGCATGGAAATAGCCTTTCTTAGCTTATTTATAAAATGTCCATTAATAGGTTCTGTCACCTCCACAGGCGGTGGAGTGTGTCAGGAGTGATGGGGGAAAGTTGGTCCAGGTATAGAAAAGACAATGACTTTGATAACCTTTCATCTTCTTTTCCTTAGGCTTGTTATGATTTATTTGTGGCGGGGTAGATCGAACATTAGAACACAACCTTGAAACACTTGAGTTCAGTGGGGATGTTAAAGAAATTTCTGCTTATGATATTTTTCCCAAAAGGCGATAGGATTAATAGCTCTGTCTTGTGGTACCTTGTTTGATTACACAAAACTTGCTTAACAGAGTAGCAGCTTCTTCTGAAAAGTTTTGATGTCTCAGGAGGCTTGGTTCTTGTCTCTGTGGATATCCCCAAACTGGTTGGATACAAAGTGTTTGGTACTGAGTTTTTTGTTAATTTATGTTGCTATTTAAGCCCTAATACTATTCGCCTTTATGTTTTGTTGTAGCTGTTAAACTCAAAGATGTCTTATTTTTAAAGCTGTTCTAATAATAGCCTTCTTGACACTTGTTTAGCCAGGAAAGGCAGTTCTTTTGTTGCACGTAGTTAAAAATACTGTAGAACAAATGAGAGTTGTTTTTTTTTTATGGCAATATCTTTTGATGGTGGCTATTTTTTAAAGCAAACTGAAAAAACCCTCTAATGTTCTTAAAGCTCCAATATTGCACTTTGTTTTGTTATTTTGTAACAAACCTATAGTTCAGCTTTATTAATTATTTTATCTGTAGAAAATTTGACCACGTGAAAGATTTTGGAGGGAACTTCAATTAGAAGGACATACAATTTTATATGTGTTTCCAAGGGAAACAAAAGAAGGCTTCAGATGATCATGGATTCACTAATTCTCTTCCAATCCAGCCTTACACAGAAGCTACTTCAGGTTTAAGAGGGTTTTTGGCGACACTTTTTGGCCAAGCGTAAGTTTTATGTAAGTTTTATTTTCAGTTTGAACAACTCGCCTTTGAAGGGCGGTATAACATACAATCTAGTAGAAATGCTCTGTCATAACAGTAGTCCCTGGCGGTTGATGCTGCTCCTTATCACTGCAGTTAGACTGAAGTCAATCAAATGGTGCTCTGCCACCCCCGGGGGAGCGAGGATTTGCTGATTTCTGTACCTGCGCCTGGCCGCTCACCCAACTTAGTACCACGTAGGTCCTTTCCGAAGTTGACTCAACTCACTAATGGTGAAGAAAGTTGACATCGCCTTTGCTGGGTTAGTTTTCTGCAAGTTTAGTGAACTGAATCTCCTTAACATGGCACCAGTGAGCTCCAAAAATCTTGCGTGGTAGGAGACAGAAAGAATGTAGTTATGTGGTTAGGGAGCGTAGTGGTGGTATGGTGGATTGTCAAATCTTTTTTCCCCTTTTTAGTTTTTTTTTTTTTTTTTTTTTTTTAATCATCTTTGTCCCATGAAACCGTACTGGTCTTAATGTTTTATATTTGAGTGAGAAGTCTCGTTCATCTGAGGCTTCTTTAGCTGGACTTGCCAGGTGTCGATCCTGACGCGTTAGATCCTTGTGGCCCTGAGCTTACACGTGCTAGGTTGTAGCAGTCTTACTTGGTCACTGCGGATTACTTTCGAGCTTACCTTTCACAGAAATATGATTACACGCCATAGTTTTGCCAGTGTGCCAAGGACATGAAGGCCTTCTATGAGCTTCTTGTGTAGTGAGAGTACTTTTCCAACAGCTTTGACACGTGAGAGTTCTAGGTACAATATTTAGGTTTTTGAGGTGTGAGATGTTTTTTGTAATTGTCAACTGTTCACACATCGGGGTGTGTGAACACGGCTACTTTCTCATAGCTAGTGCAGGATACAGAAGTCAGTATGCAATATATGTGTTTCTTTGCTTCAGCTTTTTATTCTAGTTGCTCTTGAGCTTTTTGGACCTACAATGGAATCCTCTTAATCTTCCCTCCTGCGCACAGCCCCTTTCCAAAATGATGAAATACGTATTTATGCAACTGATTTCCCCTTCTGTGACCAGTACTGAAGTTAAACAAGGCTGCTTGATGCAGAATTACATGCCTTTTATTCTTTTTTTGCTGTTTAAACTCCTTGCTGCAAACGTTTGGCTTGTCACTCCACCTTTTTAGCGTTTGTGTATTTTGAAGGAGCTGCACCAGTGCCTTTCTCTATTCTGTTTCTGATGACATTTTATGAATGTGGACCCGAGCAAAAGGGGATGAAACAGGCAAAGGTCCCATTTTTAACCATTCCTGTTGTCCGAAGGTGCTGTCAGTTCAGGCAGGAGTTTTTGGGGAACAGTGCTGCCAGCTGTCATCCCACCACGACACTCCTGGCCAACGTGAACATTAAAGATCGGAAAACAAAACCTGTGGTCTCTTCAGAATGGAATTTATTGTGCAGTGCAGGTGTAGTGTTCAGTATCAAATGAATTCTCCAGGCTATCGATATTGAATTCAGGAGATCATAGGAGTGTGTTTGGGCACTGAAGGAAGCTTTTGTTTTTCTGGGGTTCTGATCAAGTGAGATATTTTTGTGGGTTCTCCCAGTATGCCTGCACAAAATTGAGTATGAAAAAGCAATTACATTTCTACTTGAAGGGTAACAACTTTCTTTAAAATCTTTCATCTAGGAGGCAAACAAGTAAGGTTGTTAATAAACAAAATGTACTCACTGTTTAAAAAAGTGTTGTGTAACTAAGTGGCTAGGAATTTTTTTTTTTTACTGCAAAAAGGGGGACACCAGCTCTAATATCTTCATTTGTTACATAGTGAGGCCCCTTAAACAGTGTAGTCATTAGTAAAGCTGTTGTTAAATGCACTGATAAGTAGTAAATACTTTTCAAATGCAGTTACATTGTGTTCAGTCAACATTTTCTGATGTTTGGAGCACAGACTTTAATTTTTTTTTTTTTTTAACTTCATCTGAGATAAAGGGACTGTTTTGAGAATAGGCATTTCTGAAGTCTGAGTAGCGTGTTTAGTTTTTTTTCCTCTCTCTAGTACTAGTTATTCACTAATGATGTTTGAAAAGCACTATAAAAACAACATGAAATAAAATGCATCATTATAACTAAGAAGTTGGCAGTATCTAGGTGTTTGGAACTGGGTGGTTGTATATTGGTGCCTCAATCTTTGAACTGCTTTTGTAAATTTATTCATTAAATCTCAACAAGTCAAATGTTCTAATTAATTAAGTAATGTAGATTTAAATGTGAATCTTTAGCATCATCTGAGGTAGCTTTCAGAAAGGATTTCTTTAAGCATTCTCATAGTTTTGCTAGCATACAGTTTGTAAGTGCTAAGAAAGTCTCTTGTAATGTTTGTAAGCTTATATTAATTGTTGAAAAATTGATGTAACTTTTTCCAGTCTCTAGATTCAGTAATTATAGGTTACAAGTCTTGCAGCAGGTTTTATGTTGCTAAATAGTTCTCCGATTTGATCAGCTGAAGTTTGACTGAGTCAAATGAAAATATCTTTTTCAGTGGTTTTTTTTTTTTTCCGCCAGCTTTCCAAACTAGATGGTTGGTTTTGACATCCTACATGGTAGCTGTTGTATCTTGGTTCGGATTTTATTTTTTTTTATACTCTCCTAACTCTACAATGAGTGGCAAGGAGCCAGTTGTGCTTTTTATATTATTTCATTTTTCATGTTGGTACTAGGGTTACTAAGGCAGCATGGTCTGCCGAGTAGAACATAGAATTCTATTTAGGAGAATGTGGTTTCTGTGGCAGTTTCTATTTGTGACCGTTTTCTGTGATTGGGAGCAAATTACTTTTGCTTTACAAATAAAAAAACAAGTACATTTGCTCTGTTTCAGGTTTTGAGACCTGTTTGTGATAAAAATGGGATACCTTATTTACTTTATTGGATCACAGATATTTCTGAACAAACAGAATATATTTGTACTTGACTAACAGTTCCATATGTCTCTCATATTTTTGAACCAGTTGGTAGAAAACACACGCACAGTGTAGTAATAGTTTAGTGGTGGAATATTGCAAAGTGTATAACAAATTATTTTATAGATTGATAACATGAACTTTTAAATAAGTGCTGATTATCTTTTCTAGATAGTCTAATTAATTGTGTGCTCTGGCAAGGAGAGAGCAGAATAAGTTCTGTAGTTCAGGCTAGATGGAGCTTATTTGTTTTGTCACTTTAATTAATGTGACCCAAGCTGTGTAAGAGCTCTGCTTGACTAGTGTTTGCTTCTTATAAGCAATTATTGTAATTAGCTGGTTGGCTGCTTGCTTTCCATCACAAATATGACTTGTATTCAGCTTAAGGTGCACAGAGAAATAGCCTGATGTGTGCATGATAGTTTGTGGTTTGTTTTTTTTTTTAATTTCACTACTGTGTGGATTTAACCCTTGTCAAGAATCTGTGGTAGTCACCTCTCTTAAAGCAAAATTGCATTCTTAAATAAGTTAGGAAATCTGTGTAGGTTATTTTCCTCTTTTTTTTTTTTTCTTTTAAATCTGTGACAGTCTAGGGAGATGTTGTTAAATTCATAAATGTAAATACAGTGAATTGTACCAGAAGTTGATCTGTGCATGATCCTCATGACTACTGAATTAGTACCAAAGTGAATAAAAGCGACTAGTAGTAATGCAACACAAAAGCCTCGAGGAATGTGGAATTAAAGATTTAGTCAGATCAAAGACAGACGTGCAACTGGCGGTTAATGATTTAAATGAAGGATGCAGGCACCTCTTATTTTTCACACTCTGCTGTTCTACTGTGGTAGAAAACACTTGTTAACTTTCCTTTTTATAGTGCTTGGAGGCACATTCTACTTAGCAGCAAGCAGCAAAGAGGGCAGGTGATGGAAAAAGTGGGGGAATGAAAGAGGACTGAAACTTAAACAGGAAGGCTGCTGCTTTGTGGTAGCCTGAATCCATCAAACGGTTGGTTGTAGAGAGGAAAGGTGACTTTTTGCACCAGCTCAGATGGTTGCTTGGGTCCTTGGCTGAGCTGTTGCAGCACACTAGACCGGCAGAAAACTAACCTTGACAAAGCAAACAATTTTCTGCTTGTTTAGCTTACTGAAATGGTTCAGCCAAAGGGTTAAGTTTTGGAGAAAGAGTCAGGAAGAGACCAGGGGTAGATAGCCAAGGACAGTACATTAATTGCACCCACCTTCTAGGTTGGTGTAAGCTGCAAAGCAACCACTGCCTAAGGCTCTTGGTGACTTTGTTCTTACAGAGAAACTGCTTGGTTATGTTACAAGGGTAGACTTCATTGAACTTTACTCTTTACAATTTATCATTGTATTTTAAAAATGCTTATAAGAAGTAAGGAACAGTTGAAGTCTGAATTCCTTTTGTTAAAGAAGAGAGGCAACTTAAGAGGCAGATGCCCAACAGACTGAAAGGCTATTTATTCTGCTTTAAGAGTAGAGCTGAATGATGAGCAATTCAATTTGCATTTAGAATTAAACAAAGGAAAAGACACAGATTATTCTCAGTTGCAACTGATGGTTTGCAAATAAATGAGAGATGGAAGAATATCATGTAAAATCTAAGCATTAGTAACACCAGAATTTTGTGTGGTGGTAAAGAAAGCAAGTCTTTATTGAATGTGTTTGTCTTGGAATTGCAGTCTTCCACTAATTTTTTCAATAGTTTCTGCTGCTAACTTCTCAGAGATGATACTCTGATACTTGAGCATTAAGTTGGTCAGATGTTTCCTAGTTTTTGGGTGTAGGGAGGGGGTGGTTGGGTGTTTGGTTTTGGTGGGGTTTTTTTGCTTAACGGGAGCAGTGTCACAACAGACACAGTTGAAAACCCTCATTACTGCTTATTGGGGGATGTTAAGAATTGGCCTTTTCTTCCTAAAAAATGTTACCCTTTAAATGCAAAATAGTTTTAATCTTGAAGCCTTTTTTGTGTTTTACTAACTACTGTGCTTACAGCAGACGCCTGCTGATCACGCTACAGTATTAGCTGATCTAGTTATGACCCCAGTCTTCAGACAGAATGGTACAAGAAATATTGTACCTCTTCTTGAGGATTTTCCTTCTTGACCATCCTATTATACACCTTCATCAAGGCCATTCTTCATCAGTCTAGAAAAATATGTTCATAGACTTTTGTGGAAAATGAGATATCAGATCCTTTTTCTCTTGGCTGCAGGAGCTTCTGTAGCTATTGTTGTCCATAACTTATTTGCTATTCTGTGATTGTAAATCTTTCTGGACTCACTCTGAACTGTCTAGCTAGCCAACAGTGAAAAGATGCTGTCAAAGTTTGTATCTCAGACATTGTAAAGGAGCTGCGGTAAAAATGATTCATGAACATTAATAAAAAGTTGGGGAAGATAAATTAGGAAAGGCAGCTTCAGTGTTGACGTTCATATCGCTTGTGTAAACTCTTACGTGAAACCCATTGCAAGCTCATTTTCAACTCGGTAAAGTTTTTCAGCTGTTAGTATTTTTCATACTTTTTCTAATAAAAAGTTTAACTACACTGTTGAAAATGTGGTAAGTGTGAAGAACCAGCAGACAGTAGGAAAAATGCAAAAATTAACACAGTGGATATAGGAGTTGAGAGAAGCTTCCACTGCGAGATGAAGAAGAGCTAGAACCTGAAGCATAGGAAGAAGGAAAGGACAGTCCTTCCCACTGTATGTGCATGTTCCAGTGGATGACTGCAGAAAATGAAAAGCAAGCCTCGTAAGAGGCAAAAAGAGGAAAGCACCATTCAAGGCTGATAAAGGGGGAAAGTGTATCAGGAAAAGATATCAAAATGTGAAGAAGAGGTAACAATGATTTTTGGCAAAGAAACTGGGGAAAACGCAAACTCTGCATCTTGACATGCAAATGCTGAGATGGGGTGCTGAGTTATTAACCCCATTCATATATCCTCTTCCCTCACTCTAACACTTCACTTTCAAATTAATTAAGACCTTAGTCCAGCTAAGAACAATCTCATATATGACATCTTTCTAAAGCATTTTCTGACAAAGTGGATCCTAGCTCACTGGACCAAACAATTGAAATGATTCTATAAGAAGAAGCCTTAAGGGACTGATTAGAATAGTATTGGATAAGTACCAATGATTTTGTCCTCCTTATAAAACAATTTCTAAAACAAATCCTTAATTTTTTTTTTTTTTTTAAATTACCTAGTTGGTTCTATCAAAGTATTCTGCATCATCACCGAGGGTGATAATCCAAATGCAGGACATACTGTACCTGGACAAATAATGGATTTTTATGTTTTGTTTTTTTCCTTTACAGAATAGATTTGAACTCTCAGGTGTCTTCTACCAGATGTGAATCATAGAGCTTAGAGTTGGGATGTGCTGCAAGATTTGAGTACTGACGCCAGGTGCAAAAAGTATAAAAGATAATTTGCTGTCTCAGGCACTGTGTATTTTGACAAGCAGCAAAGGATGCAATAATAACTTTGTGGTTTATAGCCTCGCATTTGTGGAGCCATAGTCTTCCCTGAATAGAACAGATCTAGGCTTCCACTGTATTTGACTTGCCTGTGGCTTGAAATAGGTCGTCATCTTTATTACATTGCAAGGGAGTGCTTATTTGCAAAATTAATGCACAATTATCTGCAATAGGCAGATACAAGTTGATATATTCCAGTATGTCTGGAATTTTTCCAGTCTTCTGGCTGCCTGTGTCCATGTTAGCCTGCGTCAGCTTCCTTGTGTCAGCAGCACTAAAAGCAGAATCAAATCTAATCTCTTGTGATAGAGAATAACCTTAACCTAACGCCACCAGATAGGACAGAAAAATTTATTTGAGGCTTTTTTTGGAAAAATGATAAGGTTATCCAAGCTGTAAAGGATTCATTACTTTTTCATGGAACTACAATGAAGCAGTGTGCCTCAAATATCTGTGCTGCTTCCTGTGGGTAGGGACTGGACTTGCCTGTGGACAGTACTAGGTGCGTTGCAGATATACTTCAGAATACATTAAGACTTCTAGCAACTGTCTCTTAGGCTGGCATCGATTTTTGTATTTCTGCAAGATACTTGGCAGTTGTGGTTTTATGTTTTCCTACAGGCGTGGAGTTTCATAAGCGTAGTGGAGTGCTCATAAGAGTGAAGAAAAAAAAAGTTCTGTTCTTTCTTAATGACCAGCAGGCTTCTGCAGTTTTCTTTTACTTCTAGAAAAAGTGTGAAAAAAGTGTGGATAAAGGGATCACTGTGAGATCTCGAGGAGGGAGTGGTATTAGTGTGTATGCATTTAGCTTGAAAAATTTGGGTTTGTTCTGTTGTCTAGGAACAAGCTCTTTGGTCCAGAACTGATTGCTAAAAGGATTCTGTATTTCATGGTTTTGCTGTCTCTGTTGTTAGGTGGTACTTTGCTGCTGTCCTGGAATGTACATGCTTATGGGGAATGAGACACTTATAAAAATTGCCTAGGATTTTAGTATGCTTAAGTTTTATGTGGACAGTTGAAGGAAACCCATACGTCTGTGAGTGCTTCTGAACTCAAGAGATTTAATTCTGAAGAACCTAGTGTTTCAGGGCTTTTTCCATGGAAATTATGGGGATATGTCTAGGCTCAATGTCTGTAAGACTGAGCTGGTACACGTGATGTAAACAGCTGAGATGAGTTATCTGAACAAGTAAGTGTGTGAGTAGAAAAGCCAGGCTGAAGTTGCTGGCCCTGCTAGCTGTTTAAGAGCAACAGGTATGGTGTATTTTTTGTGAGGTCCGCCTCAGCTGGGGGTGCCGTAGTGAGCAGAAGCAGACTTTCTTGAGTCGCATGAGGTCACTTGCACAGAGCACCAGTTCCGAATTCCAGTTAGGAAAAGGCTCGAGTTCCTTCAATTGAATTGAAGTAGTCATAGATCCTGTGTGGTAGGATGTGATACACTTGCACTGAGGTTGATTGTCAAGGAGCTAGCTAGGTAAGGGATACTCTGGACCACAAAAAAAACCAACTGTATAAGCATATTCACTGGTACCGGAAGCCAGAAGCTAAGTTTTCTATACGTAAAAATAAGTAGAAGTTACCACTTGAAGGGAAATTGTGAACCTTGGAGATTTGCCATGGCATACATGTTCTTCTGTGTACTTGATTAGGGATAGAATGTGCTAGTCAATACTAGATTTGTGAAAGTTTTTTCAGCTTGTCAGAAGACTTTTGATGAATATGGCACATGAAATAGGTTTTTCATTTCTGTGAGCAACAAGTAATGATTTGTTGCTATGGTTGACTTTGATAAATTTCCTTCTGCCTTCAGCATACTTTTGACTGTGTGAACAGCTTTTCTAAGATGATAGAAACCCATATTAAATTTGCTTGTAAGATTCACTTGTGGAAAGGCTCTGGCTTTAGTGCACAGATGTATAGTAGGGAATTCAGGGCACTGTTTTCAGCTCCTCTGAGCAATGTCATCTTCTGCTACACTTTTAACTTCAGCTTCTTCAGGTGAAGACATTTTTGCCATAGTCTGGCAATAAGTTTCAAATTTTTTCTATTTTATTCATTAGACACTCAGTTTTTGCTCTTATCGTGATATTAACTTAGCAGGAAGATTTCTGCCCTCTTTAGGGGCTGTTTGATTCTGTTGCCACCATGTCCTAAATAACATGCTTCTGTTGTGCATATTGCTGTTGCTCAGTTGTATTTGTTATTCTGTGTCTTTACTTTAAGAGAAGAGAGAAGCAAGGTTGTGGTTATGGCACAAAATAGAAAATACCATATGGCCAAGGATTAATTATCAATCCTCAAAAAAAGTATTTGGAAACTCATCTGACAGGGATTCATTCTACTCAGCACTAGTGAGACCACACCTGAAGTGCTGCGTCCAGTTCTGAGCTCCCCAGTATGAGAGAGACATGGCCATACTGGAGAGAGTCCTCTGTAGGGCCACAGAGATGATTAAGGGTTGGTGAAAGGAAGATGGAGCCAGGCTCTTTTCAGTGGTGCCCAGTGACAGGACCAGAGGCAATGAGCACAAACTGAAACACAGGAGGTTCCTTCTGAGCATCAGAAAGCACTTTTTTACTGTGAGGGTGACTGAGCACTTCCACAGGTTGCCCGGGGAGGCTGTGGAGTCTCCATACTTGGACATATTCAGAAGCCATCTGGACATGGTCCTGGGCAGGGTATAGAAGGTGCTCTTTAATATCAAGACATCCTATTCCCATGCAAATGGAACACGAGGTCTAGGTTTTGTGAATGTTGTTAACACAAATTACTTGAGGTTTGATATACTAACTCCTAAACTAAACTTTGTAGTACTGCAGAAATTGGGTTGCAAAGTCTTGCAAGGAAAATACTTAATATGGTTTTGATAAACATGAAAAATAAACTGTTTTTAAAAGTTGTTTATTCTGTGGTTTCTGAATTTTGAAACCAAATTTAATTTTTCTCCATTTCTCTCAGAAACAAGCTGTCTTACTGACAGTGGATGAACAGGCTAGCTTTGTTCACTGTTTTACTGATAATTCTAATATATTATTATGGAATTCTGTTATTAAATATCAAGAAAATGTAATTTGTTTGGTTTAGGATGGATTCTCTAGGCTCCTTTTGATGATAATTTTTTATTTTCTGTTTTAGGTGTGGAATATCAAACAGATGATTAAATTAACGCAAGAACATATAGAGGCACTGCTAGACAAATTTGGGGGAGAGCATAACCCACCATCGATATATTTAGAGGTAAGTTTACATCTGAATGAATGTAGTTAGATTAATGGTGTGTTACGTTAATATTATATGAAGCATCTTATGTTAAAGCTGAGAATACCTGTAGTAAAATAGAGTATTCTCCTTGTGTATTAGAAATGTAACTCTTTCTCTGGAGATAGAAAGGAACTGTATGGGATTCCTGATACGCATCAGTAAGGGAAGATCAGAGATCTAATAATTATGTTGGTGCAATTAAGATATAAAGCGTTCTTTTTAGGAGTGGGATGGGGGAAGACTGTGTGTATAACAGAAAAATGCATTCTCAGTTGTTAAAAGCAAATATATACACATACACGTGAAAACATCTTATAAGACTAACATTGCCTTTAAAGCAGTTGACTTCACTTTTTTCTCTTTGAAAAATAATCATGTAGAATCCAAAAAAAGGTATTAGTAGAAGGGAACTTCTTAAAGAAATACATAAAACTGTAGGGTGGAGTAATACTTTTTTTTTAAGCTGTGTTTAATTTGTAAACTAACTACAAATTAAATTTCTGTATTCTTTCATCACTCCAGATTCATAAAGTTGCGTTGATGTAGGACCATAAAGAGCATAAAAAAGGACTGCATGCATAAGTTACATCTATAAGGAATTGAATGGGTATCACTTGCTCTAAACCCTGCCCTTTTCTTGGTTCTCACAAGTATTGAAATAACTGGAGGTCAAGGAGACTTCTTTTGCAGTCTTTTTAATTGTAATTGCTGCCTAAAGGCACTGGGTAATTACAAGTAAGGATCTCATTATTTGAGGTACTTCTAGCTTTTATCTTAATATGTCAGAGCAGAGCACTAGCTTGATTATACAAATGTTGACATAACATCCTTAACAATTAAGGTCAAATGAGGCCCTCTATAGTTGCTTTACTTATTGCTAATGTGAAATGGGAGTGTTGAATGAGTGTTAATGGCTATTTTAACCACTCAATGGTATATGAACACACCTCTGTTTTTACATGAACTGGTTCATTCCATATGTCTGGATTTAATATTGCCACATATATGTTGGTTTCATTAGATTGTATATCAAATTGCATTAATAATGAGCTTAATCTGTACTAAGCCTGGATTTCAGGTAGGCAAATTGTTAGTTCATTACAGCCATTTGTCACTTGCTTGTACCTAAATTAAAACTGAGATCCCTACATCCGAAGCTTTTTGATTATTCTGTAGTTCATTGCTAGGGAAGAGGGCATTTGCAGTTGTAAATATGTACTGGGAAATGATTACAGTAGTGTAAAGAGTATGGTAAGTCTGAAACAGCTGGTGACTACAAACCGTGAAGCTTAAAGCAGATTTGCAAGTTTGATGGTTCCATGTGCCGCTGAGATGAAACTGCAACTCTAGCTCTACCATTAAGATGGTAGGGAAACCCTACAAAATGGAGTGACAAATAGTGCTGGTACTGACTAGGGATCAGTAAGCCATTGGGAGGAAGGTGGAATTGACTGGGATTCTGACTTTTTCAGTTGAATTATCCCATGAGACAGCAAGTCCTGTGAAGAGAGCCCACCATCATTGAAATGAAAAGCCTTGCTTTTCCCAGCTCTTTGCTATGTAGTTTCTCTGCTTCCTTTGTTCAGGTGCTAGCGGTACCAGTAGTAGCCAAGCCACTTCCAATCGCTAATCTGGAAAGAAAATATTCTGGTTTTGTTGGATTAGTTTGCCATCCACTTAGTAGATTGAACTTGGTCATGATGAGGTCCAGTGAGCCCCAAAGCTGTGGTTAATGTTAGGGAAGGGGAAGAGCTTGCAGGTGTGAGCCAAGAACCTAGAAAATGGGGTGAGAGAAGAGAGGAATTTCTCTTTGGATGGTCATTAGTTTAGATCATCCTCAGATGGATTGATCAGAGTGAATAGGATTAAATGCTGCAAACATGCCACTTGTTTAGTGTGTAGATTTCCTGTGGTAGAACTAAAGTGTGAGGAAAAGAAAAAGAAGTAGTATGTTACAGAGTGCCCAATACAGTCAGAAGCAAGATTACTGTCTACCCTTGACTGCTCATTTCAACCCAGCAGTAGTTGTCTGGTGCATTCTTTCTGTGCATTTCCCACCTTTTTGGCTGCTTTTGCCTTGGTCAACAACAGGGGCTGCTTTCTGTTATGGGGATTTACTTTGTAGCAATTTATCTGAATCTAATCTGTCACTGCTAGAGCTAATGTTTTGACTTTCTGTATTCCTCCACCTGTCAGAAAATAAGGGCCAGAACAACCCCATTTTCAGCGTGAAAGGGCAAAACTCTATGTAAAAAGCTCTGAATGTAGTGTGATAATGTGTGGAAGAACACGTTCGCTTCTAGGAAATGCGGAACTAAGAAAATACAATACTTTTGATATGAATAGAAAGAACAGGAGAGTGTGTAGAATACATGTGGGTAGCTTAGGTGGTTTAATAGATAACTCATCCATCTGACATCTGTTAGAAATAGCAAACTCCCTATGTACAGAGCCACTGTGATATTGGGACTGTTGCTCAGTTCCATATCTCAGCATCATCATTGACTTCTGTGCATGGCCCCTTCTTTCCCCTCAGGCTTTCACGTCTAGGCTATGTCTAAGTCTTGACGCTATGGTCTGTGTACTATCTCCAGAGTGCTTGAACAGGAAGGCAATATACCTTATACTCTGTCCATCTTCCTCTGACTTTTGTTTTGCTGAAGTCTCATTTCTGGCTGTAAAGTGCAATATTGCCCTGTGTCCTGGTTTCGTCTGGGACAGAGTTAATTTTCTTCCTAGTAGCTGGCATGGTGCTGTGTTTTGGATTTAGTACGAGAAGAATGTTGATAACACACTGATGTTTTAGTTGTTGCTAAGCAGTGCTTACACTAGGCAAGGACTTTTCAGCTTCCCCTGCTCTGCCAGGGACACAAGAAGCTGGGAGGGGGCACAGCCAGGACAGCTGACCCCAACTGGCCAAAGGGCTGTTCCAGACCATATGGTGTCATGCTCAGTATAGAAACCGGGGGGAGTTGACTGGGGGGCAGCGATCACTGCTTCGGGACAGGCTGGGCATCAGTCAGTGGGTGATGAGCAATTGCATTGTACATCACTTGTTTTGTATGTTCTTTTAGCATTATTATTTTTCTTTTCCTTTGCTTGTTGTGGTTTAACCCGGCAGGCAGCTGAACACCACCCAGCCGCTTGCTCATTCTCCCCCACCTCCAGTGGGATGGGGGAGAGAATCAGAAAAAAGTAAAAGCTGTGGGTTAAGATAAAGGCAGCTTTATTAAACATCAGGGGAAAAGAATAATAATGGTAAGAGAATATAAAGAATATACAAAACATGTGATGCACAATGCAGTTGCTCACCACCTGCTAACCAATGCCCAAGCAGCGATTGCTGCCTCCCCTGCCAGCTCCCCCTGAGTATGTCTTATGGTCTGGAACAGCCCTTTGGCCAGTTGGGGTCAGCTGTCCTGGCTGTGCTCCCTCCCAGCTTCTTGTGTCCCTGGCAGAGCAGGGGAAGCTGAAAAGTCCTTGCCTAGTGTAAGCACTGCTTAGCAACAACTAAAACATCAGGGTGTTATCAATATTCTTCTTGTACTAAATCTAAAACACAGCACTATGCCAGCTACTAGGAAGAAAATTAACGCTATCCCAGCTGAAACCAGGACACTGCTGTTTAATAAAACTGTCTTTATCTCAATCTATGGCTTTTACTTTTTTCTGATTCTCTCCCCCACCCCACTGGGGAGGGAGGGAGTGAGCAAGTGGCTGGGTCATGTTCAGCTTCTGGCTTCAACCATGACTGCCTGCTTTTACCCAGAATCTGTATGGGTAATTTTGCTACTCTGTTACTTGGACTGCATCACCCTTCCCTTTGTTTCCTTCCACTGCTCTGGTGTCTTTGGACAAAATGTGAGCAACTTGGAAGGCCTTCTGTAGATCATGCCCATTGATCATCTCTTGAGTGCTATCAGCAAGGATGTTGTCTGCTTCTCTTAGCAAAAGTTGGAATTACCCAAAGCTAATTGCTAGATAAGTACCTCCAAATGAACACTTTTGCTTTCACCCATATTGCCTTTCACTGTTGTAAACATCTAGTTTGTTATTTTAATGCTTTGCAAAACCATGGCTTTTTGTATACCTATGAAAAGCTTGACAGCTATCCATCCATCTTCTGGTGTGTAGAGTTTCGGTTCAATAGAATTTGTTCAGTTCTTTTGTACTCCTGTCTGGCTTTCTATCCTTAATTTCTTATGCATCTTACTAACTGTTCATGTTCGCAGAACTTAGAGCACCCTGCATGCTGTCTCCTGGCCTGTGTGGGAGCTGCCTCTGTAGACCTGTCAAGTAAAGTTGTGGTTGAGCCTGGCGACAAAACTGCATTTCAATTAAAAGTGGAAAGGAAGGGGTTAGGGGAGGCGAAATGCAAATAGTAAAACTGAAGAACTGGACAAGAAAAATGATGCTCAATTTTCAGAATTAAAGGATGTAATAAAACTATTTGTACATTGAATATAAAACATATACTTCATTTAAAAATAAAAAGAGATTTGTGCCTTAGTTACAGTTGCTTGAGGAAATAGAAGCTAACAAGCTTTGTTTCTGTGCTCATCTGAGAGTAAGAAGACAATTTTTTTTTTTTTGTGGCAGACTTTTATTTCTGGGGGGGATTCAGTGTGGTTTACATCAAAAGAACTTTCAGAGTGACAGCTATTGTCAAGCCATCATTTCAGGATTCATCAGTTAACTATGAAAGAGGAATGCATTTCTTGTAGTATCAAAAGCGATTGACCTGTGCTATTGAATTTGGCATATATTTAATTGTTCCTGTGAGAGGGGGTGGTCAGATTCAGGGGTATCTCCCTGCCCGAACCCATCACTCCTCAGTGAAGGTCTTGAAAGGGCAGCTGCATGGAGAGCAGGGCTGGCAAGCCTGGGCCGGCTGCTTTGTGGGCAGCCTGGGAGTGGAAAATGTGTTATGAAGCTGGAGGGCAGTGGGCAGCTTGTCTGCCCCCTCTTAGGGCAGGAAAGTAGGGGCTGAGGAAGGAAACCAAAGCTGCAGAGATTTCTGAGTGTGTGTATAAGGTAGAGGGGTAGGAAACAAAACAAATGGAAAAAAGAAAAGAACGTTTGTTATTAACTGCACAATTTTCTTCTAATTGTTATAATTAGTAATAGCTTTGGGAATCTTATCAATGTTCTCTATTATGATTACAATAAAAACTTTTCTGTTTGTTCCGGCTGGAAGAAATAATAAATGTAATAAACGATGGCTCTATTAAAATCTAAAAATGGCTTGTAGCTAAAGTTCTTTCTTGGGTAATCCTAGTTCTTAACTTCTTCCATTCCCTGTGAGCATGCATCTCAGATCAAACAGACCCCTAGAAGTCACTGTCAAATATTTGAAATAACAGTTTGACTCGGTAGATGAAGGCATATCACCAACAGCATTTTTCTTTTCTTCTGGAAAAGAGGCTGCAGGAGCTCCTTGGTAGGTTTTACCACACTTTTTGGAAGCAGTCTGTATCACAGCAGCTGCAAACATCAATGATTTTTGTGCGTTCAAGTGCTGTTTCCCAAAATACACAGTTTGTGATCCACTGTGGAAAACCCCTTTTCTTAAGGGTTTATCTAAGCATTGTAAATATTGAAAATATTTGCTGTAAAGAAGTCTAATATTACAATGCTGGGAAAAGCTGAGATTCGGTTAGCAAAAATGGTTAAAATAATGCAGTTGCATATTCTTCTATAATGGCCATCAAAATAATTTTTTTTTTTTTTTGTCTCTACCAACAAAGTACTGATGAAAAGGATAATCTAAGTTATGGAAAGGAGAATAAACAACTGTGCATTTTAACTCAGCACTGGCAGCAAATGCTGTTTGCAAACTGAAATGGGTTGTACAGATCCAGACTGGCCAAAAGCAGTCAGCTCAAACTTGGAAAGGAGAGAGAGTGCTTAAATGACCTAATCAGATTTGTTAGCCTTTGTAGACTCTTAATGACTGTTCAGGGAGGCCATACCTATTTAAAACTTCCAAAATGCATTGTGTGTCCTTCTTGCCTCATAGTTAGGTGTACAGTATTATCTATGAACTTGATTGAACAGTATTAGCCCATTCGCATGTAAATAGTTCTTCCGTGTGGTGTGAAGTTGCATCCTGGACCTGTAGGTTACTTCAGTTAATGGTACAAGAGTAAGCTGCCTGCTTGCTTTTTTTTTATTCAGACTCCATGCAAAATAAAACAGTGTACAAATGCCTAGATAGAATGATAGTAGTATCGAAATAAGTTTGAAAACTTGATCAGCCTTTCTAGTATTGTCTTGAAAGAATCATCTTCTTTCATACTCCTATTCTTGGAAGCAATTTAAAATGAGAATCACGGGGGCAGAGGTATGTTTGTCCCCAGATACTGTCATTTACCCCCCATACCCCTTTTCTCTTCATGGGCTGTTAAATGCGTTTTATTCATAGGCCTTGCTGTTGCCAGTTTTGAGAGTTTGGCTGTTGAATTCCAGGATAGTATTTCCTTCCCTTATTCCTGTATATCTGAAGAATCCACGCAGGGGGTCAAATTAATTAATTAAAGAAGATTACCTCTTTGCTGATCTGAAGTATGCTAATTGCAACAGCAGGCAGATACAGTCTGAAATGGTTCTTAGTGCTGAATCTCAGGTTGTTTCAGACTGTGGGATTCCAGGAAAATGCTGACTCTGGGTACAGGCACTGGGGAAACTCAGATTAATTTTTACCAGGCTCCTAACAGATGCTGATCAAATATGTTGGACCAAAACTGGAGTGTCTAAAGTTAGACTAAGTACAGATTTAGGAGTCTTACTAAATGAAGAAATCCTGACGTACGTTACTGTCTATCTTCAGCTTCCATTTAACTTAGTGGGATTTGCATTTGATCAACAGCCTAAAAGGTCAGACATCTTTTAAATAGAAACACAATCTCAGTTTCAAAGACTGGGAAACTGTAGTTTAGGCTTTTAAGAGGCCTACTGTGTGTGGATGTTACCTAAACTTGATTGAGGAAGTGAGAGAGCATGGCAAAACCAGGTGATCTGCTTGGGTTTAGACTGGTTTTCTAGCCAGACATGATGTAGGGGTCAGGGAGAAGGAAAAACCATATTTTGCTACTTGGTTTTCTCCCAGATTAATTTTTTAAAAAAAAATATTTAACTTGTTGCTTTTTGTTTCCTTAGATGTTATTACTAGAATGTATAGCCTGAGTATGGCCCAAGAAAGTAGATTTCAAATATAATGTAAATAATATGTAATACAAAAATGCACATATTTCTGAGAAAATCCCATGTCATCGTCTTGTCAACAGAACTTTGTCAACAGGTTGCAGCATTTAAGAAGTAGCTTTAACTCTGCTGTTCCTGAGTGAGCAGCAGTTGTATTATGGCATGTATAAACATTCTGTATAAACATGCTAAGTTCTAATGCTTTAGATGGACTTGGCAGCTTACCAGGCCTTTATACGTTTTACCTAATTGAAGCCTGAGGAGTATTCTCGCATGTATGAGACTGTATTAAATGATATGCATATATACCGATATGCAATATAATTAAAATTAACTTTTTGTTCTATTTTAGATAGCCATAGAACTATGTGTAGATTGACAAGGTGTGCCAATTTGAAGCTAACAGTCAGCTTTTTGAATATATCTTTTCCTTTAACTTTGAAATACTGTAAATTCATACTAAATTGGGAGCCCTGTAGTGAAACAGCAAATAAATTTGTTGAGGATAATATATGCTATTAAAGACAACCTGTTTTTGGCAACTAATAAAAAAGCTGGAGGAGTTGAAGAACAGAAGCCTCATGACAAGGAGCAGCACGATAGACGAATGCAGCATCTTGCACCTGGGACAAGGTGGCCGCCCATCGGTGCAGGCAGACAGCTGGCTGGGTAGCAGCTCTACAGGAAAAATATTGGGGAGTGCTGGTGAGCAACAAGCTTGAGAGGCAGACTGGGCTGCGTTAGCAAGCATGTAGCCAGTGTGAAGAGGGACCCATCTACTCAACTACTCGTGTGGCTGCATCGAGGTTGTGTTTAGCATGGAGAAGAGAAGGCTAAGGAGGAATCTGCAGCTTCTTGCAACCTAAAGAGAGGGCTGGACTCTTTTCAGACATACACAGCAAAAGGAGAAGAGGCAATGTCACAGATAGCATCAAATGAATTTCATAAGAGAATTCTTAATCAGGAGAGTGGTTTTTGACCCCTGGAATTGGTTGGCCAGAGGTGGTAGAGTTTCCATCCTTCAAGACATTCAAAATTTGCTTTGGCAAGGCCCAGAGCAACCTGATTGAATTTAAAAATTAGCTCTGTGTTAAACAAGTGTTTGGACTAGATGCTTCCAGGGATACCTTCCAACCTTTTTTTTTATTTTTTTTTTTCCTCCTGTGATTCTATAGCAAGTTGAAAGCAAGATTTACGTTTTCTGGTAGAACATTGCTCACTTCTTAATGGGCATATGTAAACTGAATGGATTTGATTCTATATTTCATAAAAATTTCCTTCTGAAATGCCTTAGTTTATTAATTGCTTGAATTGCTTGAATGTTCAGCTTTATCTTTTCATGCTGTAGATGCTGTACAAAATTAATTTAAAATTTTTTTGTTTGTTTTTGAAAAATGTTAGAAATCAACCTTGTAGTTGACCCAAAGGGCCTTGACTGGCTTGAAGATTTGTGTACCTGTTGATGCCGTGCTGCTGTAGGTCTCTGTAGATAGGCCAAATCTTTCTTTTGGCTAGAAATACTTGCCATAGGTCATCTTTGCAGTTGTAAAACTCTTTCAGTTTAACTGCATGGGGTAATTCTGTGTTTTGACTTGGTGCTGTTGGCTAGGTAAGGTCTATGGGTGCTGGTCATCAGCTGAAAACAACGTCTCACCAAAGTACTTAATCTTTGTGAAAATGAGATTTTATTGGAGCTATTCTATTTTTTCTTCTGTATAATAAGAATTTTTTTTAAAAGAGAAAAATATGTTTAAAGTCTACTGATGCATTTCTAGTTCCATTATGTTTTATTATGGGATCTTCTGCTATAACATTGAGTAATAGTATAATACTTGAGAGCTTTTGTCTCCATAAAAAATACAGAGCCTTTCATGCAGAATTTAATGGTATAGAACCCAAAGCCAGCAGCAGCTCCCAGCTTTCCATGCTCGTTGTTTGTTCTCTTAAGATAAATCATTTGACTTTGAGTTTGCATTAGAGACAGATTAAGCTGCCAGTGTAAACATTGTAGGATTGAGTGTTTTGAAAGATGTGTGTAATTTTGTGAAGGAACTAAGCCCGCAAGTATCCGGAAGCAATGTAATGTTGCATGTGTTCAAATAATATTTTGCAATGTTCATGAGAAAAGGAAGTAAGTATTTAGAAAAGTATTGGTGAAATGGTAACAGTTTATGATTCTTAATTTTTGTTTACTGAAAACAATTCTTGACACATGGAGCTTTTATTGGAATTTACATTAAAAGTTGATCCCAGAAGTAGGAGAGAGGCACTTGTGTTACTGTACAGCCAAAAAATGCCATTATTTATAATTGGGTAACCTTTCCATTTACTTTTGACAGTAGAATTGGGCTAGAGTGAAAATGTTTTGGTTTTAAGTCTCCAAGTTTGGTGTCTATTCGTGAAACACTAGACATCTTCTGTTTTTAAAAGAAATAGTAAGTAGTTCTCAGTTTCCTGCAACTTATACCCGTTTATTAAAAATGGAACCCATAAAATGTAGAATTTGAAATTGTGATGTGCACTACCGTTCTTTAAAATGCTTTTTCTTTCTTAGTCAAGTTATCATTCTCTTTGTTAACACTGTGGGGATGACGACACAAACTTTGAACATAGGGTCCATGCTGGGGGATGCTAAGCCTTCATAAAAAGGGAAGGGACAACCATTGTTTAGTCGACAGAACCAGCCTGGGTTAGGTCAACCTGCACACACAACCCAGAGAAATAAATTCGTAGTAAAATGTAGTATTTGTGGCAGCACTACTGAATGCTGGTTATTTTTTCTCCCAACTTTAATATTTTTTTCCACGTGTAGAACCTACAGACCTTTTGGTCAGTTCAGTTCTCCTAAAGCTTCAATTAGCACATTATGCACAGAAAACTTGAGGAAAGCAAATTAAAAAAAAAAAAAATCTTTCCCTAACATAAATATCCTTTGTGGCATTGAAAATTTATGCAGCTTGGCATGGGTCTTGGTCTTGCTGGAGAGCTAAGTAGAAATTTCTGTTCCCTACTGCTTAGATGTTAGGTTTGTCAGATCTTTGTTTCTTCTTGACCATAAAGGTCTAACATGACCTTGGTTAACACTGACATGCTTATGTAGCATGAAACACACATTCCTTAACTGATCCAAATTTTTGAAGATACTCCGTACTAATACATATGCTGAAGAAATAATTCTGATACTTGGATACAGATCAAAATGTTCTTGTTATGAAGACAAACAAAGTTGATGGAAACAACCTTTAAACAAAAATATATACTAATTACATATTTGCATTCTAGAGCTTGGCAATAATGTTTAACTTGGCTACATTTATTAAAAACTTAATGGGCAAATACAATGTTACTGATTTTTTTGTTTGTTTAAGAAATGTGGTCAGTGTGTAATCAGGTTTTACATAAACTTGGTAGAAAACCAAATTAATCTTGTACAGATGTTAAAAAGTTGTTTCAAAGGATCACCTTTATATGTTTATGGATGACTTTATAACAGGGCAAACTTAGTTTAACTGAAATAAAGTTTTTTGTACTATCTGGTATGAAAGGATAGTGCCAGAGGCGAAGGATGGTGAGCAGTGAGCTAGGTGAGTTGTCAGATACAGATGGTAAAAAGCAGATTTCAGCTTTCTCTTAATTACTGCATTAAATGTATTTAGCTGTCATTCCAACAGAATGATAAATTTAGCTGTAGCACAGAAATCAGTAATGCAGCTGACATTGTTAAAGATTGCTGTCTTCTTTAAAGTAGTTTTGAATGAAAGTATTTTGTGCAGGTGCTTTGAAACTGTGACTTATGATTTCTTTTATCCACTTATCCATTTAATCTATTAGAAAATTAGTTGTTGGTTCAGAAGGTTTAACATAATGAATTGAAAGCCGTTTCTTCTTTGTGTCCTACTGAAAAATTTGACCAGAACATTTTGTTCATACTCATGGAAAATTTGCATTAGTTTAGAATGCGTTTTATTTCATATTCATTCTGAATTTAGGTTTCTGGTTTTGTCTGAGGCCACTACATCTTTAAAACAGCTGCTCTTCCTTCACAGGCCTATGAAGAGTACACCAGCAAACTAGATGCTCTGCAGCAGAGAGAACAGCAGTTACTGGAATCCATGGGGAACGGAACAGATTTCTCTGTCTCCAGTTCAGCTTCCACAGACACAGTTGCATCATCATCCTCCTCTAGCCTCTCTGTAGCACCTTCATCCCTTTCGGTTTATCAAAACCCTGCTGATATGTCACGGAATAACCCTAAGTCTCCCCAGAAGCCTATTGTTAGAGTCTTCCTGCCCAACAAGCAAAGGACTGTGGTGAGTTAGTTTCTATTCACATACTTGTAACCTCAGTATTTCCTGTATCTCCCTCTCTCTGTATGCAAAAGTTAATTTAGGAGCTGAAAAAATACCTGTGTGGAGGTCAGAGAGGTGGCACGATCACTGTTTGTGCTCTGCTGCGCTCGGTTGTTTTGATATGTTGAATGTTTTCTACAGGGTTAACACAAAGATGTCCATTACAGCAATAATACAGAATACAGAACTTTCAGGAGTCTTACAACAATGAAGATACCTCAAGAAATATTTTTCTCAAATCAGCTTTCTTGGATAAATAATAATCTACCATTTTACAATGGTTAGGAGGGGGCAGGAAGCTCTATGTCCTGTATGATACAAAATTACTGATTAGTTTAACAGGGCAAAATTGGGGAAAGTAAGTGTTTTCCATGTTGTCAAAGTTGCGAGTAGCAGTGAATGCTTTAGAGCAAGGACCGATCTCCTGCAGCTGAGGAAGGCTGTGCAGAATCACCTCTTTTTTGTTTGGTTGGTTTTTATTTTTTTTTCTTTTCCTCCTCAGTCACTGTGGTGAGCGTTTTGTGTTGGGACCCTGATGCTATCAGGCCCTGTGTAGAGAACTGGCTAAGGGAGGGATCTAGTTGCTATTAGGAGGGGCAAGAAGCAGTAGTGTTTGTCAGTTTTGACAATGTTACAGTGATTCCTGGAGTCTTGGAAGAAGAGTTGACTTTCTGCTGGTTATTTAATTGCCCATTATAGGTGGTATTTTTGTGTCAGTTAAGAGCTGCCAACCAAAGAGCCTTGATATGTACTTTAGAATAATACACTGCAAACTGTGACACACGAAATTACTGACAAGCCATAGTCTAGGCTCTGTTTTGCAAGCAGGTGCATATTCCTCACTTAGAAGGGGAGCCGTGGTTCCAGAGAAAAGTAGGAAATAAGTGGATAGCACAGCCAGTGTCCACGTGAAACCAGTGCTTTTTGTAGCAGTCGGTCAGGTTCTGGCTGTCACTGGACTGTGACTGCCTGTGGAAATTGTGTTGCTGGCAAAGAGAAGAAAACCTAAACTAAGTAGCAGTGGGCATTTGGAACATGTCTTCTCCCTTCCCCTGCTGCTTTCCTTCCATCCCTCCCTCCCCCTGCCCCACTGAACAAAAGGGATCAGAAGACTTACTGTGGGAACGACAGAGTAAAGGGCAGTTGTTTTCACCTGATTTTTTTTTTTTAATTTTGTTAAAGATATCACTAAAGATTGAAAGTAGGGTTTGGTTTTTAAACTAGAGGATGGGAGTTTAGTGCAAACTATGACCACTGTGCAGATGTACCGTGCTAAGCAAGGTGATTGTGTTGTCTGCCTGTGAGGTATGGCTAGGCACGTAGAAGTACCCGCAATGTGAAATTTGGAAAGACCCTGGTTTCTTCTTTGTGTCTGCTGGCCATTGTAGCCTCAGCCCCTCTGACAGGGCTGTCCCACAAATTGGTTTTGTTTCTTTCCTGCACCGGGTCACAGTTTATCGCTTCCTGCGTTGTTCTGTGCATTTCCTTTTCTCTCTCTCCTATGTGTTATCTCATCCTCTTCTCTAAGCCATATATAGTTTATTTCTACTCTTATTCTTTTCTCCTCATCTGCAACATTGCTCTTCTGCTCCTTTCCCTCTCGTCTTTTTTACCTCCTTCTCAATCCTTTTATCAGAGGTGTGATAAGGCTTTTCTCAAGTCTGAGCTCTGTTTTGCTTTTGAAGAGATTGTTTTATATAAAGAATAGCTTATAATTATGAAATATATGACATCAAACTTGTAGGCAAGAATGAATTTTTTTTGATGTTCACATGTGTGTATTTCACCAAGTTCAAGTTATTTCTGAATATGCAAATCTGATTACAAGTTAGAAAAAAGAGGCAACTGAATGTCAGTGTGAACTGGGTGATACAATTTTGAGCCTGTACAGAAGTGTCTTGCCTCATCCGAGATGTCGTTTTGTGCATGTTGTTGGGCCATTCTAGTTGAAGTAAAACAGCTTATATTCAACCAATGCATCTTTCAGTTCTTAAGTAACAGTAAACAGATCGGCTTGGTTTGCTCAAAAATACGTGTGAGACTGTGCTTTCCAGGACTAGTGTTCCTTCTCACTTTTATCCCTAAACTTTCAGGTTTTTGGTGAATGTTGTGATTCTGCGGTATCAGTCATGTTCATTAGGAGCTTGCAGGTTTAACCAGAGAGATTGAAGTTCAAGAGCACCAGCTTGCCTGTTGCCATGTCTTGACTAAGAGGTAACTTTCTAGCTTGAGGATGTGCTGTCAATTGATGAGGGAATTGTAGCACTTAGCAGCAGTGCTCAGTGACTGGTGGCAGGGCGATAGGAGTCCTTTCCAGCACTGAATCTACTAGGTGCTCTTTCCTGGCTACAGGAGGCCAGCGTGGTTTCAGCTGGGTGTAGTCAGGGAGAGGCTCTTGCTCCTGTCTCCAGCTCTCTACTGGAGTCTAAACACCATTTGCCTTACCAGTCTAGCCCTGCAGCTTGTTTCCAGCTTGCTAAATGTGGGATGCTAGGAGCAGAGCTTCAGGAAAATCTGTTGTCTTGTGCTGTGGTAATTTAAAAAAAAAAAAAAAGTACCGATGGAAGAGTAGTAGGAGACAGGCTAGTGGGACGGGGTGGGGGTGTAAGTCCCTTTAGTCTCAAATCTGGTATAAGTGTGTCTGTACGTGCACTTCCATAAAGGAACAGACAGATCCCTGCAGATGCAGGGAGACATAAGCTACACATATGGGGTCACTGGCTAGAAAGTTGACAGGATTCAGCTTCATATGCTGTATAGCAAGGTGGAAGTTTGCTCCAGTTCTGCTAGGAGACACCCATTTTCAGTTGAAACTGATGTTCTAAATAAGCAAACAGAAATATATACTCGGATCTGGTCAGCAGATACTACAAAGTAATGGTTCAGCTTTGGCTCAGGGAGAGAGCTGACTTCTTTTTACTTCAGTTTTACATATTGCTTGGATCTAGTTATGCTATTGAGTTGAACTTTTTTTTTTTAATAGACTCAGTATTTAATAGACCATTATCTCTGTCATAGAGCTGGCAAATGGTGCTTAGAGGAACTCCGAGTGTTGGGGTTATTGGCCTTGGAGATGAAGTTCATTTCTCTGAAACTCCAAACAGTGCTCATGTTATTGAGAAAGTCAGGAGTTTCTTGTATGGCGACTCTTAATGTAGTTACTCTGTTTTCAGTACTTATTGATCCTACACCCGTAGTCTGTTGAAAACTAAGGGAATTCTAGAAGCAAACCCAATTCAGAAGGAATTGCGGCTTACAGTGCAGTTTTAACTGCAAGTAGTCAGATGATAGGCTACCACCCAGCAGTTTTCAGTGAATACAGAGATTACTTGCTGTAGTATGTCTCCTTTGGTCTCTTAATGGGTAGAGCAGTGTTGCACATATCTTAGTCTTCCTTCATAACCTCTGGCTTTAAAAACAGACCTGTCGTGTCTCACTTGTGCCCATTAACTGAGCCATTTGCTTATGTAGCCATGATGGTAGTTTAGGGTTTTCAAGTACACAGGGATAGCTTCAGATGTGATGGGTTGAAGCAGGAAGGAGATGCCTTGTGAAAATACATGGTACCTGCTATTAGGGCCTCCCTCTGACCAAGTCCCCATTCCATATGGCTGTTAAAGTAAGGATAAAATGTGTCCTACAACCAAGCGTGCAGCTGGGAGAGGAGAAATGCTCTTAAAATTGCACTGTTGCAACAAGCTTCCTTCCACCCCAACCTTAACTGCTTTCAGTTAATATCTGCTTCTGAAAGAAATCTTTCTTAATATCACAATAATATTTTCAGCCTCTACTTCCAACCACAGACCCACTTCAGGAGGTGAGAAATCTTGGCAGATACTAGGGAGTCTTTGCTTACTTTTGTCTGGGAATGCAACAACAGTTCTTAAACTGACATAATTTGAAGCGACTGGAATTAAATTTGTGATGGAGAACAAACCTCCTCATTTATCTTTGATCGTATTCTGAAGGGGTCCCAAGTACTATAACAGCCTTCTGCTACTTGTTTAGAACTGTTAAAAATGCAGGAAATGGCGGCGGAGGGGGAGATGCTTACGGTTTTGACTAGCAACCGCCTTGTTACTTGAGAGTTGTCTACATCTTTTGTTTATTAGTAGTATTGTTTGTGTGTAGGATCAGGCAAATACATCTGTTTGAGTTGGCTCCAATTAGAAATACAATGTGACGGAACTGATGGAGTACAAAGAAATAAGACCACGTTAATCAGTGTAAGTGATTTTGTTGCATAGGTAGTGTAGCTAATGTCAGATTTCTTTGCACATGTCATGATAAAGCAGAGTGTTGGATAGAAAGTTTTTCCTAATGTAGGAAAAGGTGTGAAGGTGCTTCCTTGAAAGCCTAGCCTAGTAAGTGGTGGAGCCTGCTGATGATGATCAATTAGCAGTTGAAGTCAGCATCTTGATTCAGCCCATGACACAGCAGGGTCAGAATGTAACTTTTTTTTGAAAGCAAAACCAAGTTTATCCCCATAATGCAGAGATGTAAATGTCTGAGATACGTATGCTTCCTGTTTCCTCAGTGGCATGGTTCAGCTGGCAAGTTAAATGTCCTTTGGAGAAGCGTTCTGCATAGATGTGACCAGGATAAGTCTGCGTGGGTTTTTTTTTTTTCATTTTCTTTTGTTCTAGGCCAGAGAAGGATGTTGAAATAATGCAAGTGCAAGGTGGGAAAGGTCTACCTGAGATTGTCAGTTATTTTGCAAAACAAATCAAAGAGGCTTATCCAAACTGTGGGTGGGGAGAATGTAGG
>NW_009258756.1:457307-469430 GCF_000687185.1 Egretta garzetta
AATTAATTTAAAGCTTGTTTGGGTTAGGGATCTAAATGGCTGTGGGGTGGATAGTAACAGAACTGCTAATTAAGGGAGAGCTTTTGGATGGGAGTGGGAGGTAAGAACTCTTGACCTTGAGCTGGCTGCTAGAAGTTGGAGAGATTATGTTAGATGCTGAGACTTGGTGGATGGTAGTGTCAGCATAAAAGTGTAGGTTACATTTACCAGTGAGATTTCTGAGAACATGTGTGAAGCCAAGAAAGAACACAGCCTTGTGGGATCCTTAGGTAATTGTGTTGTGGATTAGGATTTTTTTTTCCCAAATGGTATGATTATATGATTGAAGGTGCAAGCAGAGAGAGAAAAGGAACAGAAGACACTCATACAAATGAAGGGAAGGAGAGGCACAGCTGGTTGTTGGGGAGGGGTAGTAATTGAAGGAGAATGAGGATTAACAACTGATCCAGAGGTATGGGAAGAAGTCTTCAAAGATCTCAGTAGGATAACTTCAGTTTAATGTAAGAGGCAGAAGACAGTGAAAAAGCTTAAAATTAACTGAAGAGGAGGAGTTCCAGGCAATGAACTTAAACAGCTTTCTATAAGTGTTAAGATTACAGGAATATGGTATTTGCATATAGGACAAGATTTAAGCATTTTGGGGATTGCTTCTAGTTGTGTGATATTTTTATTTTTTTCCTTTGAGGATTTGGAGGTGGGTGGTTTTTGAGCACGTGGGTAGAGTATCTTTTGCATGTCTTTGGGACTGGCAATTTTAAATTGGTAGGCTTGGGATAATGAAAACAGTTCCAACTCCCAATTGCAAGGACTATTGTAATTTTTGCCTTCCTCTGTACAAGTTGACAACACAGTTAAAACTATTTAGGAATTTCACCTGTTAGATTGCGTGGTTACTGTAGACCTCAAGACATTAGTAAGACTTCAGGCAGGTTTTATGTGGCACATCAGTTGTGACTGGTCCCCTGCAGGAAAGTGTTCTGAGACTTTGGATGGAATAAATATTTTGTGGACATATCTGGAGTATATCTCTGTCACAGTGAAAGAATACAAGAATGAGGCAGGCATGTATGATACTTTCCTTGAGTTGTCTTCCAAATTTGAGCTATTTGTCACTCAGGAATTTTATGAGTTTAAGTGTTTCATACGTGGTAACCTTCCATCCAGTCTCCATTAAAACCATGCTATGGATACTAGAAGTTTGTGTCTTGTGGTAAGGAATTCCACGGGCATGATTATATGTGGTGTGAGTAATCATATTCCGTGTTGGTCTTTAAATCTGCCACATGCTAGCTCTCTGTGGTTTATACTGGAGGAGATACAGGCTTCTGAGAAAAGCCATTTAATACGAAGCCTGGTACAACAACAAATGGTTACAACTAGTCACAACTTAGGAACAATATTAAGACATTTCTGGTGTTGTAGTCTAGTAGGAAAGAAAAGAATAGAGTGGAGGGGCTTCTAACTCAAGTACTTTATGAAAAAGATCATGTGACTTGCTTATATTGGCAGCTCTTAATGATTCTGATTACCCAAGAAATCTCTTCCAGCCAAGTACTTCCAGTGTGGGAAGAAACAGTCTGAAAGCAAATGAGCAGTCCTGAATGCTGGTATGCTGGAGCATGGGAAGGTAGAAAAAGCTGGTGTTTAGGTGTAAGAAATGATAAGCAGTTGAAAGGCATCAGGTGGTGATGGTTCTTGCTCTTAATCTGTGTGTAACCCGTCGCTGTCTGCCGCACACTGCTAGCTCCCAGAGGAAATGTTTGCTTCGTGTCCTCCGACCATCTTGGTGGAGTTGTTGTAAGGGTGGTAAGGAGTCTCTGCTGCTCTGCTCTATGAGTGTATAGGGGGTCCTTACCCACAGCTCTGGTGCCTGCTCTTTTTCCGTGAGCATGAACAAAGAGTGGGTTTGCTAGTTTTGAATTTCATTTCTGTCCATAGTGGTCTGAGTAGTGACAGTGAAACTGGGAGGTGGTGGGGAAGAGTAACATGCTGTTCCTGCTTTGGGAAAGCTTAGAAGCCTCCAAGTATATCAGTGCTCTGCAGATTCCAGATAAGATCAAATCATTATGTGCTTTCACCCACTGTGAGGTCTAAAAACTTCCTATGGCAGCTTTTAAACCAAAAGTAATACTTTGGTAAAAAAAAGTTTCCCTTTCTTCTGTGTTCAAATGTAGAAGATTGTGTGGGGTTTGGTTGTTCATCATTTTGCTTTTTTTTAAGTTTAAGAGTAATTAGAGGTTTGTGTAAACACTCAGCATAAATGTGGGCCAATAAGGTTCTTCTCCACTTTGTGTTGGTATGCTTCATATGAGTGTCATAGGTATTGGAAAGCTCATGAAAGTTCTCAAAATGCAAATGTGAGAGTTTTTAAAAGGGAGAATTAGTTTCTCTTAAGTCTCAAAAATACAAAACAGGACTGTGAATGCTGTGTATGGGGACGACTCTTACTTCAGGTTTCTCACTCTTGTCACACCTTCGTTAATTAGTACATCTGCCTTTTAATTAGACAAGCAATCATGTGGTCTTCTCTGCAGTCATGAAGACTGGAAGAATCAGATATTTTTACCCTACCTAAATTCCTAGCATAAATTAATTTATCATGCATGCATGACTGGGCTCCTTCAAATGCTCTGGTTTTAAACCTGGTACTTGATGCATTTGTTTGACTTAAGATTTGCATCTTACTTTGTGGAGTTTATGCTGTGAGTTTGTGCCTCAAGCTTACAGAGTAGCAAGCACTGGGTTTCTGTAGTCATTCAAGCTGTCTTACCAGTTTCACCTGTCATGTACAAGGAAAATTTAGGGAAGGGATGTTCATGCAGCTGAATAAATTAATTTCTTGCATTTAATTACACACCTGGTAGGTTTTTCTGATCAAAAGCAACTAAAAATTCTCATGTCATATCAAACATGCAGCAGAGATGGAGTCTATTTGTAGCCTATGCCAATGGATGCTTGCTGAATGTATCTGAATGTTTTGGAATTTTATGCATCATATGAACAGACTGGTAGAATGACGTAAATGGTAGCTTACTTTCAAGTAAACTTTACTTGTTACTTTTTTTTTTAATAGTTGGATTGTAAGGGAGAACTGTTGGCCTGCCTATCTTATTGCTGAAAGGCAAAATCAAGTTAGAGACTGAATTACCAGTTTTAATTGGGAAGAAATTTAACCATGAAAGACCTCTTTTTTAGGCTGTCAATAAGCAAATAAAATGTTATTACATCTCAGGAATTGTACAATGAAACAGACTTCACAGCTACCATGAGTAAGTCCTTCATGTCTAGGAAAGCCTGAAGAATGTGGTTTTGGGAGGTGTTTAGTGAAGCAAGGTGAGCAGCAGTGCTACAGCAGGCTGTACCGGGGTCTCTCTTGAGTGGAGTTAATTTTCTTCACAGCATTCATATAGTGCTGTGTTTTACACCGGTGACCAAAACAGTGCTGATAACCTGTGAGTGTTTTAGCTGTTGCTGAGCCATGCTTGCACAAGGCCAAGGCCTTCCCTGTTTCCCACCACTTCTCCCAGCGAGTAGGGTGAGGGGGTGGCTCAGTGGGGACAGCTGACCCCAGCTGACCAAAGGGATATTCCGTGCCATATAACATCATCCTCTGCAATAAAATGGAGGGGATTTTTTCCAAAGCTGCTGTTGCTCAGGGACTGGCTGGGTATCAGTGCTGGTGGTGAGCGATTGCTTCTGCATCACTAAGAAATTATTTTCCCTTCTTTTTTTTTCCTTCACTTAGTAAATTGTTTTTATCTTGATCTAGGACTCTTCTTGCTTTTGCCCTTCCAATTCTCTTCCCCCATCCCACTGCCGGAGAAGTGTGCAAGCAGCTGGGTGGTGCTCGGCTAACTGCTGGGATTAACCCACCACACAGGCTAAACTCAATGTTGGATAAATTCAAAGTAGTGTGTGTTGAAAGGAGAATAATTTAATCTACTTCAATTTTATTGACGCACAGTCTTAGATTGCAAAGTCAAACAATACTGAAAACTTGCCATTATGAAATCGATGGCTTGTCATCTAGAATGCCTCATGCAGCATTGATCGCTGCTTTTTAAGAGTATTCCTCAAGTAGGGAGAGCTTAGTGATTTCTTCCTTTAAGAAATGGAAGGTCTGTCTGTAGAAAGTAATGAATGATAGAGGAAAATATCATTTGGAGTGTGTTTACCTCATGATGTGCTAGGCAGGCACTCAATGAAATGAAATGCAAGTCACAGATCTGAAAATTATCAAAAGAAATATTTTAATTCCATGTCTAGTAAAAGTAATACTTAAATTCATGGCTTCTTGTGTTAAGTGAACGAACCAACCAAAGCTTTATTATTTGTAGATAATGTGTATGCTACCTGGTGATGAAAGTATTTGGATTTGATGTTTGGGGTTTTTTTAAGAGTCAGTTGCAACAGTTTAGAGAGGGATGTGAGTTCTAGTACTTGTGTGGTACAGTTTCTTCCCCCTGCCTTTAAAGCATTTAGAGAGGGATTGTCTCAGACAGGTTACTATGCAAGTGGAGTCTGGGCCTGACCTATTTAAACTATTTTGTAGCTTAAATCTCTAATGCATTTGGGGTTTGGTTTGGACAGCAGCCAGCTGACTTTTTCGTCACTTGAACAGAAACCTCGAGGTCTTGGGGTTTGATTCCTATGTAGTAGCTACAGCTATTTTTCTAGATGAGCATTTCTCTCAAGTCTGAAGTATAAAGAGGTATTTCCTGAACTTTTTTTTTATTAGGGGGTCACCATCAGCCTTTACAGCTTCTGGCACTGGTATTCACCCTAACTAAAATTTTAACATGGTGATCCCACTGTCTACCACAACCTTACAAGCGATCAGTACCCTTCCAAACACAGTTTGTGAGCTATCCCTCAAAAAACTTGAAAAATTATAGTGTGGAGGCTGCTGTCTAGGCACAGCAGGTTTGATCCAGTGTGGCCTTAGCATTGGTGTACTCTTGAGCAAATATTTCTGTATTGACATAAATCAGTCCATTGCATTCTACAAATGAGTACCCTTTTAATTGCATTGGAGGTGCAAGTGAGTGCTGGTAACCAATGTCTCTGCAATTTAAATGGGATGTATTTGATGGAATGGTAATAGCTTTGTAAAATGAGTAAATTCTGTTCAACTTCCCTTGGAAACAAGATTTAGTGCAATAGAATTGTCTCCCATTTGTCTTACTAATGTGCTCCATTAAGAATGTATATTCTTAAATGCTGCCTCCTCCTGGAAGTTGATTGGAACATCAAACCCTGAAATCCAGAACAGCTGTGTCTGAAAGCCGTGTTCTTCATGTTCTAAAGGATGTGATGTTCAGTATCGTCTTATGTCCTCTTTGCCACAGCGGGGGTTAGTTTTACCTGTTAGTGCTCTAAAAAGTGGCTGACTGTTTTGGTTAAACATTTGTCCTTCATGCCTGAGATGAGAAACTAAATGTGAATCTCCATGTTCAGATTTTTACCAGAAAACCTAACACATGGTAAGGCAAAACTGGTTATTTGGCAAAAAAATAGCTTAGTTTATTTCTCTCCCAACACATTGAATTCTGTAAGCATGTCGCTGGCATGTTTTAGTCATTTAGGTAGTGGGGGGGAGGAAGTACGGTCTTTCAAGGTGTATGTGCTGAGATAAGTAAATCAGTACTTTGAAGTGATATTTCAAAATCCCTACTACTTGGAATATTCTTGTTGTTGTACCCAGTACTCTGTTTAACTGTTCAGAATTTTTCTGAAACTGTAAGGTACGTTACACATAACACTTGGCTAAAGTGAGCTGAACAACAGTGCCAGGCTGAAGAAAAAATGGAACCAGCTAACTAGTTTTGAGAAGTATAATGCAAGACATTCAAAGCTGCCCAGCCTCTCCACTTTCAGAGAATAAGTTTACATTGATTCTGAAGTGCTGGTCAGTGTCTTCAGTCTCTTTATTGCCATAAAATATTGGAAACTGCACTGGTGTAAGGAAGCATTTTTAACTTGCTGAGACTATGCCAGTTTCTGCTCTGATGTTAGAAAAGTGATGTAAGAGTTATTTAGGGATGTAGCCCTGAATTTCTTACTGAATTGGGAATGACCTGATTTACAGAAATAAATGATTTATTATGCATTGCTTAAATGCTTGTGGCTGCAGTACTAAATATATATCAGCAATGTTGTTATTAATACTTACTGTCCATAGAAATAGTTTATATGAGTCAAAGAAATAAGGAAATTAGTGCTATAGTTCTCTTTAATCTGTTTAGGTAGTAAGACTCTGCTTTGAGAATTTTTGGAGGCACTGGAATAATTTGCATTTGTTTCCTTGAGTCTTCACATTTGCTAAGTGGAGCATGTGTTTTGGTGTCTTCCTGAATTGCTACTTGCTCAATTCAAGATGCACAAGTAAATTACTTTCTCTGGTACACTAGTAAGCTACACACTGAACTTATTGTGAAGTCTGTATTGGCAGCTTCTGTACTATTCCTTAGTATTGTATAGCCCGTGCTCTTTACTTTTGAAAGTTGTTTGCTGAGTCAACCATTCAAATTGTTATAAAACCCTAAACCTTTTCTGATTTACAAATCCCAGGTATTTAAGTAACTTAAAAAGAAACCCCTTAGCAATTAGACTTTGGAAGCATATCCCCTAATTGAGTAGCGTGAATTTCTAGGTGGTAACTGTTGTGAAACATAGATTCTTTTAGTTACAAAGTAGAAGGATCAAAAGATAATGTATGAATGTGGACAAAATGGGTTTGATGTAATATTATGCACTCTTTGTTTCAGTAAAATGCAAGCTTGGTTCAACTTACTCGATTACAGTGATAAGGGTGTGTATATTGAAGTAGATGAGAAATTTTCTCATGGGGAACCGATTTTGTCAAAAAATGCTGATGTGATTCAGTTAAAATGCTCCGTGGGAATCCTGTCAAAACTCTTGATGGAATTGATAAACCCACTTTGGTTCCTGCCTGCTGGGCTGGGGGCTCAGCAGGTCAGGGGGCTGCTCCGCACCAGGGCTCCTGCTCCCAGGCTGGGGGCTGCATGCCCTCCCTCCGGCTGGGGGTAAGTAGGAGGAGGGTGTTCTGAAACTCCTGCTTGGGGGAGCCTGTCTGTTAGCTGGAAAACAAGATTTGGGGTCTTTTTCTTAAGATTGAGTTGCTCTCCAAAACATGGTCTTGGAGCTGGATTTTTCTTTAACTTTGCCATGATTTGGGTGTGCAAAGAGGATGGGGGGAAGAAGAGGTTTTAGAGGGGAATGCTTTGCAGGGTGAGATTTCTGCTTTATAGCAGGCGCTGGTAGGGACTGAAGGAGGGGGCTGAAGGGCTACATGCACAGATGGTGATAGACCATACTGTACCAGTCTGGGAAAATGATTAATCAATACTATAGGGATTTATTCTTTTAATTTAGCCTTCTGTTTCTCTGCTCAGGAGTTCTGTACAAGAATGTTCTAAACATGATACTGATTCAGGATCCTGGTGATTTTAAGAGAAATCAAAACAGTTCTCTGTTTTTTAGTTGGATCTTGTTGCAAATGGCAGCAAAGAGAACAAATGTTCTATCCATGTTTCTAATTGCAAGTTGCATAAATATGGCTCAGATTTTAATGGAACTTGGGGAAGCAGTACTGAGGAACAGTGAATGCTAAGTGAGCGAGATGCCTAATGCATGTTTTTCATAGTCCTATTGCACTTGCGTAGCTGTAGGCAACCTTCATTCTGATACTTCCCAAGTTTTGAGAGTTTGCCTTTCTGACCCTAGTGATCTCTTAAAAGGAAGCCTGTAACTTCATAAATCTTTTTTTCAGCAGAATTAAAAAGAAAGAAAGGAAAAAAATCACTGTAAGTGGCATTATTTACACCAGTGTAATTTGCTAATAGAGTTGGAACTTTTCTGGTCCTGATTCAGACCTTTGCTTCATGAGGTACGGGAGAATGTTGTTGCCCTTTATGGAGGATCAGTGCTGGAGGAAGAAGATGTCTTCCAGTGAGCACAAGGCTCCGTCCCTCTTTCTCTTCATCTCTTCTTTAATGTTAGTCACCTTTTCCCTGCTTGGATTTTCCTTCTTATCCTGTTCTGTTTCCTCAACCAGTCTAGATTTTACTACCCTGGTTTCTTTTAATACTTACTTCTTCGAAGTTTTCTGCCTGAGCTAGAACCTTCCTTAGGCAGTCCCTTCCCCCTCGTGCTCCTTGTCCAAAATGAGCTGTCTTTTCTCCTAATCACAGCAAGAAAGCTTAATTTTCAGGATGTGCTTCCATTGCCTCCCCAGCTGTTTCAAACAGTTCTCCTCTATGTGGTAGTTCATCATATCTTTGTCTACTGTCCTCTGCCTCATTTAGCTTCAGTCAGTCTTCTCTCTGTCCTGCTTGGTGGTTTCCCACCAACCTGCTGATGGCGATCCCCCTCTCCCACTATACACACGCTTTCCCTGGTCAGTCCTTAAGTTTATCCTGCTGCTCTCCTCTTACTTCTTCATGCCCAACTGCTTTCCTGGCTCTCTTCGTTTCCCTTTTATACCCCACTGTCTGTCTGTCCCCCTCTCAGTATTTCAATTTCTTCTTCCACTACGGATGTCAGTGGTGAAGTAACTGAGGTTGCTGGAAAGGTAGACCTGAAGTGTCTGTGGGGGCCCTATCTCAATCCAGTGGGAGCTGTCCTGTGGACACATAGCCTTGAGCTGAAGAACACTCACTTGCTCCATCGGAGTGCCTCATGATTGGACCTGACGCGTGTGGGAGGCTGGAGCACACCTGAAATCCTCAGAGATTTTAGTCAAATTCTGAAACATATTTACTCAGTATTTGTAACTATATGTGTTGGAGGCAGGGAGAACTTGTCACCTGACACTGGGAGGACAGACACATTAATTTAGGGATCTTTGGCAGCATGATGATGGCACTAAGTCGTAGTTACAGTTAAAGCTTTATTAATATGATATTATGATTCCTATGGCACAGAATTTATTATTAGGATGGCACGGAATTTCTACAAGCAGAATCAGTATAGTACAATTTAGAAGTAGCATAATACAGAATATATAATACAACCTAACTTGTAATTTCTAATCACCTGGACCCTCTGCAGATCGGGTCAAATCTTCATACATGGCTTGCCATATCAATATAACAATCATAATCTAGGCTCTAAATTCATAGAAAAGAGTATGAGTCACTCCCTCAATCCTGGCAGGAAGGAGAGAATGGTGGAAGTGTCCCTGACCACAATGGGCCCTGGGTCTCAGTGTCCAGCAGCAGCTCTGGTCCATGTTCCCCACTTAGAACCACTTGGTCTTACAGACAGTGCAGTGGGTGCTGACGGGGCCATCGCTGGTGGCCCTGGGTGCCTGGGACCTTCAAGTCCAGCAAGGAAGGGAGCAATCAACCTGGCTCCCAGGAACCTTGAGGCTGGTAGGGAAGGGAAGAAGAAATCTGTTTGGTTTGTCTGCTTGGTTCACAGGACCTTCAGGGCCTGATAATGAGGGGAAAGGGAACAAATACATGACCCACTTGGTCACAGAGAATGGCTGCTTGCCTCATAAAGTGGTGCTAGTTATGCCAACCATGTTACCAGGGCTCAGGAGCAGGGAGTACCGATTACTGAACAACCCTATGAACAGTTGGTTTCAGTGTGAACAATTAGTTTGGTAGAGACTTCAGCAACGGAGGGCTGAGTTTTACAATGGAAAGTTGACGATATTGATGATATAGGTACTCCCAGGTTCCTTCTTAATAAGTGACAGGTATTGGTAACAATTCAGGATGTTTTACGCTGGAGGAATGACCTACAAGTGATTGAAAGCCATGGTCTTAACTTCTAGGGTGGGAAGAAGTTACTTAGATTAATAAAAAGATGCATTAAAAGTAATAGAATGCGTAAACCAACGTCACTTAAGGCTGAATATCAAGATTGTAAAGCAGTATGCTATAGGACTTTTTTTTCCAAGGAATTAGTAAAAATTCTCTTCCTTAAACATTTACGTGTTGACCAGGTGAAACACACAAGTATCCTTTAAGAAGCACTTTCATGTTAATGGGAGGAAGATTGTGAAGCAAAATATTCCTTTAGTTTGTCTCTTCTGAGAGAGCATATGTTTGTGTTCTAGAAATGCAATATATAGTGTAACCTCAAGTGGTATTCACAAAGCTACTTGAAATAGACTGCTACTTTTCACTGTCATCCTTAAGTAGGACATAGGGCCCCTAAATACCCATGGAAATTTAAGTGCAAGGAGGAAAAACTAGGCTCTGATCTAAAGTCAGTTGAAGCTGATTAAGAGACTGCTTTTGGCTACCCAGGGCTCTGGCTTAGGCCACCAGCAAGCTAGAGTTGAGTCTCAGGTGTTCAGACAGACTTTTTTGGTTAGTTAAGCCTCGGGGCTTTTCTTTTGATTAACATTTGAGGTGCTGTCTGTGATTATAGGAGATGTCCCAGTGTGTATACCACCTAAAGTGTCACCTATCTTCACTATTGAGTTGTAGACATAGTAATTGGGTGATACTCAACACCTTAACTACACTTAATCATCAGATTATGTATTGTTCTGTTTTTATGGCTTGACACACTATACACTGTTAATTCACACGTATACCTAGAGATGACATACTTATTCCTATAAGATACACCTACAGCTAGGACAGAGTAGAGACAAGAAAAGTGTCTTTACTTTGCATAGTTTGCAGTTCTTCAGCTAGTTTTAGTGTGCTTCTCCATTCTTCTCATCCTGATAGATACTTAAACTTTTCAAATAGTGAAACAGAAGAGAAGAATGTGTTTTTCAAATAGGAAGTGTCTGTAGAGTTGCAAATACAAAGTGAGAGGTGATGTCTGCCTGACTCACGTGATTGTTTTATTTTACTTGTTTGCATGCTTATCTTCTATTTTAGAAATAGAAAATAACATGTTTACATTTTATTGTAATGGCATTTTTGAGTGCAGTCCAAGTTAGTTCGTTCATTTTAATTCCACTTGGCACGTTGCCCCAATTAATTATACAGCTTGGCCTGAACTTTTTATAGATGCACATAATTATTTGCTATTTGTGTGCTGTGTCTCCACTTCCTTCAAGTTGAGAAGAGTTGGAAAGTAACTTTTGGAGTTGGGTCAAGATTTCATTCCAAATGTTAATAGAAATGTAGAGTTTTTTCTCTCTTCTAGCTGAGCTAGATTGCTTATATACTCTTCATCAATAAAATTTTCCACAGTACAAAAAAGTTTTTCAAAAACTCTTACCTATAGCATTCTGTAAAGCATTCTGAGAAGTGGGGTTTAGCACTTGAGGGTCAAAATGTTCGCATCGGTTTGAGGGGATAGACTGGAACTTGTTTTAATTATTTTCTTTTTATATTTGACCTCTAGGTTCCAGCGAGATGTGGAGTGACAGTCCGAGACAGCCTAAAGAAAGCTCTGATGATGAGAGGTCTTATTCCAGAATGCTGTGCTGTTTACAGAATACAAGATGGGTATGGTTTGTGTGTGATGGTTTTTGATCTTAGAATGTCTTCTTGGAGTTACCAGTATGGCTGATTCTATCCAACATTGTAGAAGTTGTTTTCAAAGTTCAGAATTATATGATACTTTACACTAAAACAATTTTCACCTTGAAGATATGTCTAAAAAGAATGGCAAACTCCTAGAAAAAAATTAATCACTTCAAGAACAGGCATAATGTAGAGTAAGATGAGCTTATACACTGCTGTCAAAACACTCATAAATTAAACCCATGCTAACCAAACAAATATTAAATAGATTTCGTTAACTTTTTGGCTTTATTTGACTTGGTTACAGTGCATTCTTAACTGAATATAGAATTCCCATAGGGGAAAAAAAATTGGAGTTTTCAGCCCTAAAAAGTTTGTAGATTACCTTACTGCACAAAATTCGCTGTCTCTTTGGAACTCTTATGGCACAGGTACTTTCACAAGCACTTTATTTAATCAGAAAGGTATCTGTTGCCTTGGAACCAAGGAATCGGTGACTACTGGAGCTGATTGAAAAGGTGCATTTCTTTCATGCTGTTTGTCCAGGGCAGGTGTGCTTTACTTGGTGTGTGCTGAGCTTAATGTCTTGCCTTTAAAGTTCCCTGTAGTTAGAGACTGGGTAGCAAACCCCCATGGTGTAATTTTCTACAGGATCTCA
>NW_009258756.1:469442-472191 GCF_000687185.1 Egretta garzetta
TTACGCTTTAGAGAGAAGAAGCCAATTGGCTGGGACACTGACATTTCCTGGCTCACGGGAGAGGAGTTGCATGTGGAAGTCTTGGAGAATGTGCCACTCACGACACACAATTTTGTATGTACTGGCTTTTATGAAATGTTGAGTAGGGTTAAACCGACTTTGTACTTTCAAACTCAGCAACTTTCAATAATATTTTGTATCTGTGGGATGTGGTGGGGGTTGTGAAAGAAGTTTTTAATTAAGTGAATTAGATAAAATTGTAATTGAAATAAGTGATGTTAGAGTACTTGATTGCCCTTAAAACTTTCACGTTTGGCTGGAATACACCCTCTAAAATCTATAAATGTAGGGGGTTTAAATCAGCACTGCATTGCAGAGCTGTAATAATAATCTACTATTTTTGTATTGCTGTATCTATAAAATGTATTCTGGGCCTCCCTGCTGGCTCTGCAGCAGCAATTAACTAATGAACTAACTATTCCCAGAGCGGTGCTGACATCATCAGTGATGCTAGTGCACAAATATGTTTTGACCTGATAAGGCACCAAGTAAATGGAAGCTGCTAAACAGAATCCATCTAAATGGTTCCAGCTACATACAAAATCCTGGAAATAATGTTTCTCACATTGAGAAGAAAGACCTTTAATTTAAATAAAACCCCAAAATTCTATTTGCAAGCTGCTTAAACTATTTTACTCAAACAAGCTAGTTTGGCTATGACTAGTTAGATGAAAGTCTAGTAGGCTTAATACTTTTTTTATAACCTTCTGAAATTTTGATTATTAGATGTAGTAATACAACTAGAATGTGGTTGTATGCCAAATATTGCTAAATTTGAAAATGAAACTCAATCATTTCCCCCCCTATAATATGGGGATAAAATATCACCCTTTTGTGATGTTTCTGAGTTTCAGTAGTCAAAATTAAAAGTATATATGTAACCATACATAGAAGCCATATATATAAGCCATATGTGTATTTCCAGTCCTGTGAGTATTGGAAAGAAATGTCATTTGGCTCCTGGAAAAATTAGAAGATGAGATAATCTTTCAGCAGCTTTTGTTTTTATAGGTTGTATCCAATTAAATTCTGAATGTTTGTCTCTAGCATGATAATAGTGCGCTGTTTTGCTTCAGATTTGTTGCTGTTTTTCTCACTGCTAATGAAATGAAGCATTAATTCTCATGAATAGTTGAAAGAAAACCTTAATGCATGAAGACTGTTTCAAAAAGGAGACGATCTTTTATGTAAATCTGTTTGCTATATAAAACTGTAGCTCCAGCATCAAAAAAGAGGCTTGTAAGTGTATTTGAGGGAAGTAAAAGCAAATAGCCTACCTTAGGCTTACAGGAGGACTCTATTTAACTATGATTATTTTTGACAATGTAGGTACGAAAAACATTCTTCACGTTAGCATTCTGCGACTTTTGTCGAAAGCTGCTTTTCCAGGGATTCCGGTGCCAGACATGTGGCTACAAATTTCACCAGCGCTGTAGTACAGAAGTGCCACTGATGTGTGTTAATTATGACCAACTTGAGTAAGTAATCAAAATTGGTTTTCGAGTTGAGCCTTTTGATAAGCTTAATGCTGTCAGTGATTTCTTATGTTAAATCTGTAATTCAGGAAGTCAGAGGAGGTGCCTGAAAAAAATACAGGAGTTCAACTGTTCTTGTGAGACTGCATAATTCATATTCTCTCTGTGCTAGCTCAGACAACCAGTTCATATTTTTTTGCTGGACTATGAAATGCTTTCTTTGAAGCATGAATGGGGTGGCTGAGCATTTGATTGTATCAGACAGACTTCTCATTGTTCATAGTTGTTATTCTTAATCAAAACTGGTTCTTTATTATGTGATGGCTAGGGCCCTTGGACGTGGGTTTACATGCGGGTTTATTCTCTTCAGCCTGAAAAAAATGTTAAGAGACACTAGTTTAATATGGTGAAATTGCAGTTGGTTTTGCAGCGATTGAAAATAAATCCATTGGTGAGTTTGATGCCTAGGTGAGAAACATAAAAGAGGAAGTCCCAAACAGTCATGTGTTCTTGAATTTAATTATTGATCTATTTGTGTAAGTCTTTGATGCAGGTTAAGGACCTGGTGTACACTGACCCTGTGTTCTATTTGATTGGTTTCAGCGGAAGCGATTAAGTCTTTTAAATAGACTTTCATATAAGGAATAATTTAAAATGCTAGGTTTTCCTCCAAGGATAAATTTAATTTCTGCTTATGTTGGTATTTGTAACTTTTTCCTTGGGCACCTCTAGACTATGTGCTCAGGGCTTATGGATAACATAGTTCTGTCCAGTTAGTTTTTGGCATTGCATCAGTGCGAACATTAAAATAAGTTCGTGTACTCAACATACAGGTCTAAGTTGTGCATTCTTGAGGAACCAGATGTTTGCAATTTCAACTAAAAGATTAAATAATTACTTACCACAAAGGTATGTTTAAGGCATGATCTTTTGACCCTTGGTCAAGCAAATAGTATTTTTAACAAAACTTGAAGGTTAATGATGTATTAGTGTAGTCTTTATTTTAGAATTTAGAATTTTTTTAGGTGTGGCCCCCCCCCAGTCTCTGGGTGTTATATTGTGAAGCTTCTGGGTTTTGCACAAGTTAGGTTGTTTTTGTTTTGTTCTTGCCTCACAGTTTGCTGTTTGTCTCCAAGTTCTTTGAACATCACCCCATACCGCAGGAGGAGGCCTCCTTAGGAGAGACCACCCCAGCATCTGGATCGTACCCTTCA